>NW_013528248.1:1247910-1270279 GCF_000836215.1 Papilio polytes | reverse complement strand
TGAAGTGCGTGTAGGTGGCGATGGGTGAGGGCGGCTGGCTCTGCGCCGGCGTGCTCGGAGACAACTTCATGGATTCGTACGCGCCCACGAAGTTCACCTGTCGGCATATTTCTCTATTACATTCTATTTTAGACCATTTAAAATAGAATGTAATTAAGGTAAAACAGCAATATATTTGATCATTTGTGTTTGCATTTATATGCGACCGGCACAAGAATGTGATTGGTGTGCGCTCTCGCTGAGGGGTGTCAGTGCGTGATGTGGTGTGGTGAGGTGTGGTGCGGACCTGTGAGGCGCTGTCGCGGGCAGCCTCAGTCTTGAGGCGCAGGTCGATGCCGGCGAGCGGCGCGCCGTGCGCGGGGCGCAGCTCGGGCCCGTCGGCGCCGCAGGAGCCCTCCTCGGGCGCGGAGTGCTGGCTGCTCTCGTCCTGCACCTGCGCAAGTACCGCAGCCTCTGTCACGTCACGTCCATAAATTGCTTCTCGACTATTTGCTGTGTCTTTTCACCCCACAATGTTATATGTGTACACATGTTTGGAAACAATTATTTTTTGTAATTGTTATATTGTAAACGAGTTCTAATAATGGGAGTTGTTAGGACAGGGAATGGATGTAGTCATAGGGAATACAAGACTGTTTTTGCATTATGCGCATCTGTAACAAATAGTAGCAAATTAAATTAGTGTTTTTCACCAACTACTGATAAGTCCGTTTGCCAGCGAGGCGGTATATTATAAATTGTTAACTGGTCGGCACTTCAAACGTTTGGAACCAAGTTAGCCAGTTTATAGAACTAGCGCTGCACGTTTACGTACTCCACTTGTTTTAGTTAGTTTTGTTTTAAAATTTTATGTTCCAGGATTATAGTTTTTACACGTGATCAGATAATTGCTAGTCTTTGTGTCCGTAATTATGCTAGAGACGTACCTCGCTCTTGAGTCCTAGAGGCGAGTGAGGGTCGGGCAGGATGAGCGAGGGGCGGCGCACGGGCAGCGCGGGCGGTGGCATCATGCCGGGCGCTCCGCCCCACGCCAGTACGGGCATCGGCTCTTCGGGCGCTCCTCCGGCGCCAGGGGCTCCGCTAGTCGATCCTGTACACACCACAATTTATTGTCGAGGTGTTCTTACGTTCTCTATTGCCTACCTAGTGCCGCTACGCTTGCTGAACTGCCGCAAATCACCTTCGTAGCCAATTCTATCTGATGGAGGAATAAAACCTAACTCTCGCTTTCTCACTCCGTTCTCTGCTGAAACGATAAGACTTTTTCAAATCCTCTTCGCCTCTTCGCTATGTACTTTGTTGTGTTTTTATTTATGTCGATATTTAAAGCTTTCCATAACATAAATATACAAATACTCGGGATTTCATATTTTTTAAGGAAAGAACTTTGTAAAGAGAATATAATGTTTCTTTGAACATTCTCGATTTTTATGTAAATTTTTAATTTATTGATCTCTATCAGCCCAAAGTAAAAAATATATAGTAATTTTTAAACACTGAAACTGCTTCTAATTTCTGAAAATAAGTAGATTTGAAGATGAATTAAATATTTGATTAAAAATCGATATTTTTATTATATAATACTGGATGTATTTTGCAGATGACGTTTTATCATTACGAATTATCTCGCAGATGTATCTCAAATGTGATTAAGATTTATTCCTCCATCAGATAAAACATGACGCATTCAATCAGGTATTATATCTATCAAGTCGATACTTTAAAAAAATATAACCACCACAAATATTTGCTACAAAAAAGAAACAGTCTCAATTTTTTTTCCAAAAACTTTTTTTTTTCTTTAATGTGGTTTTCAAATTATTAACGAGGTATTTTGCGCAGTGCAGGGTAAGGTAACTCTTTGGGCGGCACGGGAGATACTAGCTACTTGGGGAGGGGATGTGTAAAAACTGTAAAAAAATGTGTTATTGAAAGTAATTTCTCGATTGTGTGATATAAGAAAATTTGTAATATATTAAAAAGTCAAGAAAAACATATCATTAAAGATAAATTTAGACAACGAATTAGTAAAAATAATATAATCCAATTAAAGAGTAAACTGAAATAAAAGTATTTTCAAATATACGTTACCTATCGTTTGTATAGCCTGAGTTAAATTTAACTAAAATAGGTAACAAAAGGATTTTTTGCTTTAGGGCCT
The DNA here is from genome assembly GCF_000836215.1 of Papilio polytes. Classification (NCBI taxonomy): domain Eukaryota; kingdom Metazoa; phylum Arthropoda; class Insecta; order Lepidoptera; family Papilionidae; genus Papilio; species Papilio polytes. The sequence goes on along the minus strand of NW_013528248.1, from coordinate 1,268,118 downwards.
GTTCCACCAAATTGTAAATTGTCTCAACAATCGAACATGTAAAACATGTGATGGAAATATCGGATTTTGTACCCTTATCTGTCAGTGACGTCATTTATAATCTGAGCCTTTATCAGCCAGTGGTGGGACAGGTACTTAATCTTTTTTTTTCCTTAAACTTTCCCGTCGAATTCGATCTAGTAATTAGGGAGCTATTACAAAAAAACGGATGAATCTTTTATCGTATTACAATTTTTTTAATTCATCGAATTTAAAGTAAGGGATTACCGAGTTCGATCAAAAATATCAAAATTAAAATGACTCGCATCATAATTACTGAAATTAAAGTGACGTTACAAATATTAAAAAAAAATTGAAGTTGAAACTGTAACCGATATCTGTAAATATTATCGAGAATGATAGTTCTTATTTATGACGTTTATTAGTAAAACAGCGTTCGTATTTTGATTTGTGGTTTTTGCATTGTAATGTATAAGAGTAGAGTAGTCGCCGGTACGTGTGTATGTATTTTTGTTATGTAAGACTAAGACATCGTGAGACTGCCAACTGTACATATAAAAAATATAAATAAATAAAACAGTAGATGTTAGTACAAAGAAAGGCAAAGTGGGCAAAGTTAACAAAAGATCTACTGAGCATATAGGATCTATTGGAAGGAATTCATGCTGTCATTGTGGTATTAACTAGGACCCCTTTTTGTAGAGCGTTACAAATAAGTATTAGTAAAATTAAAAGTAATAAAAAATGTATTATTTGATGAACTGTTTGTGGAAATTGATACAGAGTTGAGAACAGTGGCTCAGTGTTTCTGAGGATAGAAAATTTGGGTAAATGGCTACAGTTGTATGGTAGCGCAATGTCAGTGTGAGGTAGAAATGGAGTATGGTACAGTGAAGCAGTGTTTTTGAGGGGTACGGTACGGTGGTGCAGAGCGCTGTGTCAGAGTGAGGCAGATGTGGAGTACGGTGGCGCAGTGCGCAGTATCAGTGTGTAGTAGATGTGAAGTACGATTTGGTGGCACAGTGCGCAGTGTAAGTGTGGGTTCCAGTACGGTGGCGCAGAGCACAGTGTGAGGTACGGTACGGTTGCGCAGTGCGTAGTGTAAGTGTGGGACACGGTACGGCGGTTATGTGAGCAGTGTCATTGTGGGGCAGAAGTGGGGTACGGTGGCGCAGTGCGCAGTGTTGGGTACGGTATGGTGGCGCAGTGCGCAGTGTAGGGTACGGTACGGTGACGCAGAGCGCAGTGTGAAGTACGGTACGGTGGCGCAGTGCGCAGTGTCAGTGTGGGACACGGTACGGCGGCTTAGTGAGCAGTATCAATGTGGGGCAGAAGTGGGGTACGGTGGCGCAGTGCGCAGTGTGGGGTACGGTACGGTGGCGCAGTGCGCAGTGTCAGTGAGTGTGAGTGTCAGTACCGTGACGGGCGGCGCGGAGCGGGCTGCGGCGGCCGACTCGCTACCTAGACAGACCTAGCTTGAACAGAAAGGGAAAAAGAAACATACGCCAATTGCGCATCAGTCATTTCTTCTAAAAGAATATTTCTCACATAATATTGTCTATGGTAACAACCACCGTACACTACATGCGGTACACAATGAACAACAAGCAACGGACAACTTGTTATGGCATTAGAAAGCAACATTCTGATTGTTAGAGATGACTCACTCCCAATACAACTTCCCCCTTTGCTTTGTTTTTGGTTATCTTAAAATTTTACGTATGGAAAAAATATTGTAACGTATTACCGTTATTACCACAGTAATAAGAAAATTGACAAAGTCGATAGCAGGTTTAAAAGTTGCATTTGGAGTTAATCTGCCATTATTTTTGCTAGTTAACATTATGGCATTAATAATAATACTCATTTTGCGTACTTCATGGATACCAGAAGCTATAATAAAAGAATATACTACAGGTCAACAGATTAATTTCAGGTACAATTCAGTAAAAGCAAAATAAATGTTATTAAAAAACTGATGCGAACATTTTGCAACAAACAATTTGCAAACATTGACATTTATTACACATTTTGCAAATATTGACATCTATTTTTCCACTGAATTATTACATTTTCTAAATCGCATAAAAATTTGTCACAAAGGGAACTTCTTTTTTTTCATTTTTAAATAAAACTCTGATTTTGTTCAACAAATCGAAAACCCTTGTGACAATTTTGAGGTTAATGTGTTAGATTATCTAAGAGCAATTTCGAATTAATTTTATTTGACCAAAGCATTTTCGCATGCAATTATTGTAGACAACACAATATGATATATTAAACAATATATCGTATACACAACCAAAGCACGGTTTTTGTTGTATTACATAAAATAAGCATAGAGATATTTTTAAAGCGCAAAAGGTTTATTATTACTAATGTGAAAATTAGTAGACAAATTATATATTTTTTAACTCTAAGTGCTACATAACCTAAAATAATCATAGGAATATGTATATCAAAAACTTATATTCATTTTTTTTATTTTAATTAAATTCTTACTAAAAATAACCTAAGTACGTTATTATTTAATAATCTTATGACATGAAATTGTTTATGTTCATTATAAAATTGAAACCATTTGAAATAAAAAAATCTCTGACAACAAAAAGCGCGCGTACGGGGGTTAGTGTGTGGGGTAAAAGTGGGGCAATGGGGTTATAGTGGGGCAATGGGGTTAAGGGGTACCTTGCGAGTGGTGCAATGTGCAGTGGAGAGCGTCGCGGCCGGGCGGCGTGTAGCGGAATGCGTGCGGCTCGGAGGCGCGGCCGCCGGAGCGCACGAACAGCTGCACCGTCACCGGCTCCGCGATGTCTGCCCGCAGGTATGCCGGTACGCAGCACACGAGGTGCGTCTGCAACACAAATAACGCGTCACATTAACACGAAACTAAAGATTTCCCTAGTGTGATAGTTGTGTCGAAAACTGTTACATATCCAGTCTTTATTGATCCTTAAATTGTCTTTTTAACTCCTTAACTGCGGCTCTTATTTATACAATCCAAGGAGATGCCAACACATCATTCGTCTGATATTAAGTGTCAGTCCTATCAAATTATAAATTGTCTGATAATTGTCGAACATGTAAAATATCGGATTTTGTTCCCTTATCTGACAATGATCTCGTTTTTAAGCTATCTGAGTCTCTATCAGCCAGTGGTGGGACAGACTCTTAGTTTTGTTAAGTGTAGTGTAAGTTTGCTAAACAAGATTTTTTTTATTTGTTGAAAGTTTCGTATGGCTCTTTGGATAATAAGTCTACCGATCACTGCCTTGGCGGAGATGAGAAAGAGAGAGAGAGGGGGGGGAGAGAGAGGGGAAGGGGGAGAGAGACGGGAAGAGAGAGAGAGAGGGGGAGAGAGAGAGAGGGAGAGATAAAGAGAAGAAAACGCTGAAAGATTCTAAATTCTACAGAAATAAATTATTCATTCAGCGGACCCTAAAACTCATAAATTTGCCTCTCTTTGCATATTTTATCCATAACATTTATGACACTAAAAGATCTGAAATGATGTTTTAATGTTTTTAGAAATACTAAAATGAATATCTGGAATATCACCATACCTGTTGTAGGAATTCCTTGTCAGGCACGACCTCCTCCTCCCAGGTGGTGTGTCCGTCTTGGCGCTGGCAGAAGACGACGCGCGTCTCCTTGAGGAAGTTCTTGCCGAGCAGGTACAGCTCCAGGCCGCCGGTTGCTGGACACGACACCAGCGACTTCCGGCAGACCTCCGGAACACCAGGGGGTTGAGCTGAATTACAACAAAGCTTAGTATACAAAGAGCATAAAAAAGGCAATGTTTAGGGTCTTGTTGGATTAAAAGTCTATTCAATTTTAATTCAAGAACAGAGTAGAATGTAGTAGATACTGACTGCATATTATTTGCGTGGAGCAGACTTGCAAGGTTTCGGATCGTCCGTTGGCGTCCACGATGTCTGTACGGAACACCATGCGGCAGCGCGTGGACTTCTTCTTGCCGCGCGCAGAGTGCCCGCCTCCCGCACCGCCTCCACCCCCACCCCCTAGCGCCTCCCCGAACCGATGCTCTACGTCCACGTTACGTTCCTGTAATACATACATTTTATATAAATCTTCGAATTGAAGTTGACACAATGAAGTGTTTGTTTGGTGGTCCAGTAAAAACTGTTCTAGATCCCCTACAGGCTACAGTTTTATTATCGGCAGATATTTATTCGGGTGCTTAATCAGTATGAATTGGTCAGATCAGATCAAACTATCAACTAATAAAAAGCTCTGTTGTTAACGAGGGTTCTATCTCGTAGACGAAAATGATTGTTGTCAACAAAAATGACATGGCATTGAAAGCATAAAAGTACAGATATACCGAGACATTATTATTGTTGTCATCATAGTAGCGTTGTAAAATCATTGTCCCATATTATGACACAGAAATAATATTAAGAATCTATTATCGAATAGAAGCAAGAAATGGTACGAAGACGCGACGGCGCATTGACCTAAGATAAAACGTCGCAGCGATACGTCGGGGACAAAGGTCGCGACTGCCAACCCCCCGCTCGCCCCCCAACTACCGCGATAACGCCCCGCACAACGCACACTTCCGATTGTCCACTTATTTAGGGGACAATGAAATGCATCAAGACGTATTATTCTCCAATAAGACCAATTTGGAGCTTTCGATGACCAACTAAAGAGGTAATGTATAGAAACTGACTCGAAAAGATTACATTCTCAGTCTGATAAAAAAGAACGTAGTAATAAATGAAGATATTATAGGTAAAGAAGTAGTAGTGACCTTGAGTATTCCGACGCAGTCGCAGGTGACCTGCCAGTTCTTGCTAGGATCTAGGTCCAGCTCGATGAGCACGGTGCCATCCTCCTTTCGTTCGCGGCACGGCGTCGAGTTCTTTCCCGCCACGCGGCACGCCTGGTAGAACATGTGGGGAGCTACGCGTCCACTGTCTGTTCCAATAAACACCTGACAAACAATTGAGTTAGTCTGCTTCTAAGGAACTCACGTTAGTTGACCAAAAGTAGTGATAGATACCTGCAGCACAGCGGGCTTGTCATAGCCGACCAGCTTAACGATTGGAAACCCATTGCCGGAGTTATCCTTGACAGCGCCCCGGCTACCTTCAGTCTGATATCTGAAAAAAGTAATATTATTTTAATTATCGTTCTAGATGATGAGCTTGGTATTCTGTTGAAAACAGATGTCTCTCTTGTTGTTTATTTCTCTGTCTTCACTACTTTTCTTTTACTGTCCGTGCTTATATGGACGTTATTTATGTACATTTAGGTATGGTAACACTAATTTAGATTAAAAATGTGAACGAACCTCGCGCGATGCTGTGTCTCGGGTTGGCAGAGTATTTGTAGTTCCACGCTGCCGTCTCGTGAGCGGCTGGTGAGCGGCGCGGCGAGACCAGCCGGGCCCGTGTGCGCCATAGCGGCCAGCGCCCGCCGCCGCGCCAACGCCTGCGCCAGCTTGCCGCCGTACTTGCCCCCCAGCTTACCCCCCAACTTGCCACTTAGCTTGCCCCCCACCCCCACTAGTTTGCCGCCCCCCGCGTACTTGCCAGCGAGCTTCCCGCTGCTGCCCAGCTTGCCCCCGCAGGCCCGGTACGCCGGCTCCTGGAACCGTTTACCCGGACTCTCCGAGATGTTTGGACTAGATAAACTGCAACCCGCTCTTATCCTGCAACCAACATGTAACAAACAATGAATATATTTAACAGACAACACAAAACATATCCATCTAAACGCTGATAATGATTTGATGAGAAGAAAAACAATAATATAATCGAAACACCATTAAAATAGACTTACCGCTTGCAATAATAAAAATCTGTGATAATACGAATTAATCCATTCTTAAGCCATAAATCTTTTAAGATCCGAGCTAGAGATGGAAAGAAAAATAACGCAGCACACATAATGAAGTAAAACTTTCCTGTGCCAGACGTAATCAAATGAAGCGGTCAACCTTTTACCACTAGGTGATGCCATTTGCGAATCGCTCTTAAGAGAAACAACAAATTCTCTCCAACCCTCTATATGCGAGAAAGTTAATAACGGACCGGGTGAAGGGTTAAAGATCAAACCTTTGCGCGACAGGTTAGCTTGGCTTTCAATGTAAAAGTGTAGAAACATAGATATACTGCGTCCTAAAAATGGTACTGGAGAAGATGAGATTAATTCACTAAATTTTGTCTACAGTACATTATGGGAGGCACATCCATAAATCTTGAAAGAATTAAATAATACATAAGTCGTTTAACAACACATATTTTCAGTTACTAATAATGTTTTTTTTAGAGGTTTTACGTACCTTTATAGGAATTAAATTCAACGCATGGTTACCTTTCACTACATTGTATCAGTTTTCACTGTATTTATGTGAAAATGAATAAAGGACGTTTTACAAACACGTTTGTTTTGTGGAAATTTCGAGTAAATACTGATGAGGAAAATGTTACAATGGTATTTATTTGAAGGGATATTTTTATCAAAAGCCTCCAGAAAATTCGTTCCCTTTCTAATTTCGATCGATGGATACAATAATCCTATTAAGTTTTTCAACTCCATACAATAATTATAAATACAATTAGTATGGATTTTTATCTTGCATAGCAAATACACGTCTGTAGCCTAAATTACGTTGGACTACAAAAACCTTGAAATCTTTCTTATGTTACAAATAGGGGGAGTGGCTTTGTTATGCATTTTTATAAAGTACGTGTCTCGCTGACGATACGATAAGGCCCTCAACACACGTCACGTATCGCTGTGACGTGGCCGGGCGTGTGGAACGTGCCTATCTTAACATCTACAGTGTCGGAAGGAGGGAGGGGTTGCGGAGAAAACTTAGTTAATTCAGTTTTGGTTGTTCACAAATAAACGAACGCATAGGGACGACTTCAGTGTCCGAAACCAGTTAAAATTGTTGTTGACCTCCCATTTTGTTAACATGTAACGTGTTATCTGTACGCCCTACGTGTCCTGGACGACTTTGGTGTTTAGTCTAGACACAGTAAAGTGCTATAAAATTGGTGCAAATAAATTCACAAACTGTACCATAAAATCTACAATAGGAAGCGGTTATGTTACGTAAGGTTGAATTTCATTTTAGTTTCAGTTCCCACGTAAATCACCAATTAGTAATGTTGTTATTGCAATTTACACAATACTTGCACCTACAGCGGACATAATGCAGCTGGTTTGAAAGTTACTTGGAAGGCTATATTAATTTAATCCGGTAATATTTGCCCGCTACTTCTTGGTGACAACCTTTTTATTATTATTTCACCTAAACCTATATATTTTCACAATCACTCTTACTAGCCGGATACTAACACACAAGATTGCCGTTCTAAAATAAGCACAACCCCTCAACAACTCTTCATTGTAAAATATAAGTGGTCCATTAAGAACAATGATTTGTGGTACAAATAAGAATAAAGAATAATTGAGAATCCTTTTGGAGTCTGTTAAAAAAAGGTGGTGCAACGTACACGGGAGTGGGCAGCGGTGCGGACGGCGTGTCGAGCGGAGCGGGCGCGTGCGCGGGCGCTAGAGCGGGCGCGAACGTGTACGCGTCTATAGCGTCGTCGCACTCTACCTTAACCGGGTGGTCGTCTGCGCGCCGCCTTTTCGCCTCACCATGCTCCCATTCCTCCGACGTGTCCGTACATCTGCGCACACGAGCCAATACATCGTTTACACTACGTATAGTGTATTTAATTTTGAATATCGCCTATAAAACAAAATTAATGAATGAATTCACCGAAAAAATCGATTTTAGCTTCATGTCGCAGTGTTAATAGAATTGTAAAAATCGTTAAATATATCTCCGTTGTAAAGGGTAACCGCTAGCTCTAATTTTTTGATTAATAATAGCTAAAATTTTGCCACACATGTCTGTAATCATCTTTTAAATTTTAAATTTCGTTTTAAAGTATAAAAAACCGTTGGAAATTGATGAATGAATCCACGTGAGCGCATGGATAAACAAATTGTTCTCGTATGCGGATAGAGTAACAATGCGTTCAAACGTAAGCAAAAATGTGAAAATGTTTACGAACGCGGACCGTTATTCAAAAGTCGATATAAAAACAGATGGAATAAAATTTATTTTAGCTTACCGATGGATCAAAGAGTGCAGCTTACGGTCATTGATTATTCGCGAATGTGAGTGGGTGAGTCATGAGGTCGTGAGGTAGATTGCGCCGAAAATACGTGGCCACCACGTGCGCCTGCGCCGATATACCTCGTGCTGAACGTTCACGCGCACCGATAAGTATTCCGTATCCATTTCTTATGGGTACGAATACGAAGGATAAAGGAGTATCCAATCCAAAAACTAACATTAATATGTAAGAAACATATTTTGTTAAGAACTTCAAACATATTAGAGTTGACAGAATAAAAAATATTTTAAATAAAGTTAAATACAGAATTACCTAACTTTATGTTTAAAAGTAACAAGTTAACATTGGTACCTCAATGCTAACTGAAATACTATTTTCGAGTATTCAGTTCGATAATATTTTAACCTGTTTTCAAACCAGTTAAAAGCCGATTGCACACCCTGTCCCGAGTCCATTATCTAATACAATATAATTGTGTTAATTATACACTAAATACGTAAATAAAAAACGTTTTAGTTGAGTGTAGACTGGAGTCGAAGATTATATACAATGTAACGAACGTCTTAACTTCTACGTAATAGAGTTCAAAGTTACAAAACATGGAAACAAGTTGTACATCACGGATGTATACGATTGAAAATGTATGAGACATATATAACGGCAGACCGGCGCCAGAAGTGTTTTTAGAAAGAGTGACGTCAGCATTGCTGACGTCACTATTATACTCTTCATGGTGATCACTCATCAAAAAGAACAAAAGAACTTTACAACAATTTATTTTCACTTAGTAGAGCAGAGCTCCGTACTATTCGACGACTCGAGTGAGAATGCCTCATGCTCGGTCGGCGGCTCTATTTATAGGAAACTTACAATAATGAATTTAACAATTTTTAATATTAAAATCAATTTCAAGAAATAAATATGGAATAATAAATGCAATTATGATTTTAGATGATAATTTCAACGCTTAAAACTAAGTCTTCATTAGCACGTGGTATTTTATTGACGTTATGAGATGAAGTAATGTTTTCGCGCCGATATATACGTCGAAGTGTGAACTAGAGTTGAGAGCGTATTGAATATAGGAACGAACGAATGACTGAATGACAGTAGAAGTAAAGTGGTAAGTTATAGTGTGTCTAAATAATTTAGATTAGTTTGACAATTCACTTCAAATTTAGTAGGGATGGGTTGTGTAATATCAGTCATGAATCTTATCGATTTTCGATTTTTATTCTTATAGAAGTTGGAATCGATAGATTCATAGTTATAACTTTTGAATTAAAAAAAAAACACTGTTTTCTCAAATGAATAATGACCATTATGAGAGTAAATAAATGTTTATTACTATTACAGCCTTCGTAGGCGAATTGGATTTCGCCTCTGTTTGTTTCGTCAATACGATACCTGTCTATTAAGTACGGCATTTGCCTTCATACAAATAGAATTAGATACTTCGTATGCGTCATTTATCAAGCTAATCTATCGTATTTAGACACACTATAAGCAAAAGAACTATCAATTGTTGATAAAAATGTTGCCATATCCCTTTTAAGGTCTTTTTGAAATTTCTAGATAGTAGATTTATTATTATACTATTTTAATGGCTCTCTGTTAAAGAAAAATTTTATTCTAGACATATAAATGATCTGAAATATAGAAAAGAAAGCTAGTATTTCTGTTTTACGTTTCTCTTTGATTTTCTATGTCATCCCGGATAAAATTAGAGGATTGGAGATAATATAGTATTTACAATTATGCTCTTAGAAATAACATGAACAAAGCACATAAAATTAACTTATTAATATCGACGCGTAATTCTTAAATCTTTACCATAGTTAATTACAATGTACAATTCCCTGGCATTATGTACAACCATAAGCGATATCATGTGTTTTTTGTATATGTAATATTCTTTTACTATTCCAAGTTCCAGGCTTGTGCTAGGAATGTTCATGACTAGTCCAATGGTTGGATTCGAACCCTCGACTTTGTGATCGGAATTCACCCTTAACCATTAGGCTATTTTCGCTATATGCCCATTTAATATACAGAATGATTTGTATTATATATCCATGCAATGATTATTTTTGTGCTAAAGTTTTGTAATGTTTTTCTTTATTTTTTAAGGCACTTATTGATTTTCACAAATGGGAAAAGGCTCATGCAGCACAGGATTATAGTGCAGGACCCAAGGAATATATTTTTTTATTAGGGTTAAATAATAAAGGTTTTATTTATTTATGGCGTAGTTTATTTCACGATAATTGTGTGTATACCATTGTCTACTGCCAAAATACTTGTATTTGTAAAATAAAAGACATTGTTTTTGCTCAAGTGTTTCAGCAATTTCTTTTACCTAAAACGTTTCCACTTGGCCAGCGTGGTTGATTATGGCCTAGCCACCCTAATTTAGTGTAGGCTATGACAACGTTTCACGACAACAAACTCTCCTAATTCAGATTGTCTACTAATTTATTGGATAACCGATGAGTCAGCTCAAATGTATAATAATCGTTAATAGTAAAGAGGGCAGGCGCCACGCGTTATCGTGCGTTATCAGACAATCTAGTACTCGATAAATACATCTAAGAATTCGTTCGCAAGATTGCAACAATCAGATAAGACGACACGATACGTGCCTGTACATCGCTACGTACTGCGAATTCGAAGGCCGACTAAGATGTCGTGCAAATCACTGTATTATAGAGCTTAAATTTTAATAGGTTACAAGTTGGAACAGTGAATTGAATGAAATGAGATCCGATTTGTAGCATATTTTCTCATAACATCTACAAGTATTCAATATGGTTTTGAAAGTAGACTGCGTGCGTGCGACCTACACATTTGGTAGACTATCATTATGTTCCAATTAAACTACTATTAGTTGGATATAATCACTATTTAATTTTAAATGTTGTACCAATCATCTAGATTTGGATTTATATACCGACAACCGTTTTGCACACATTTTCTAACAAAAGTAAAGCCAGATATTGTGGTAATTAACATTAGCATTATAAATAATATGTGTAAACCGTGTGAATGAATACAGACATTGTGAGGCGCTTGTTAGCGTGTTAGGTCGATGCTATGGTATGCAATGATATTTAAACATATACGCTAGCGGTTAAGCCCGTAAGGCGACAACACAGAGCGGCGACAAAGACCGGAGACCGGCCGTAAGCCTCACCTGTTGACTGGGTCCGGACCGAGCCCGCTGTCGTTACTGTTGTCGCACGGTTCCGGGGGGCGCAGCGAGTGCGTGTGCGTGTAGTGCGACAGTTTGCCGAGTTTGCCGAGGTGAGCAAACTTGCCCGGGTTGTGCGCGCTCTTGCCCGGGTGCGCCATCTTGCCCGCGTGCAACATTTTGCCCGGGAGCCCCGACTTGCCCGGGTGCGGCCGCTTATGTATCACTTTCCTGTGGACCCGCGCGCTCATCGTCGCTGTCGTCGACATAGTCATTTTCATGCCTGTCAACAAGCAAAAATGATTATTAGACAGTTCATGCAAACGCAATGATTAACAACAATACAATGAGAATTGTTTATATCACGACGAACGAAAGCGTTCAAATATTATTTTAGTTTAGACAAGTATAATTCGTGCACGGAAAGCTTTGCCGATAGTCGTATGACGTCACGCATTAACTGACGGTACAGAGCAAAAGAGCGCGCGACGTGGTCTGTGTTAGTGAGTGGGGAAATCATCGGCAAACCTTCTGCGCACGACTAATATGTACAATTTAATGATAAGGAACATATAGCAATAAAAATGGGTCCAAATTTTATTCTTAGTTCAAAGTAGAATAAACGGTAGAGGTTCGACATTATTCTAAGTTTTTTTATTACATTTATTTGTTAGGATTTTCCCGATGAATAACAAATGCTTTTAAGAATTCTAAACGCAGAGAGATAGATAAGATCTTTATTAGTTTTAGCAATGTTAAATTCGTTCAAAGGGATTGATTTTACAACACCAGCAATTGACAGCATTAAAAAATTGTGTGAACTTAAAGTCTCAAATTACTGATTTTATAATAAATATTTTATTTTATTTGACGCAAATTCTTAGTAATTGACTGTGAAGCTATGATGTCGAGAATTGTTAAAAGCGCGCCAAACATTAATCCATGGCGGCCATTTTGCAACTATCGTAGATTTTACGACAGATCGCAATCTCGTTTATGGACGACATACTCGTAAAATTACGAACGCGTTCAGGAATACCAAAATCAAATACTTAAACGTAACGTTAGAATTATTGAATTACAAGATTTATCCTAGCTACGTATCTTCATACTTTGTTGGAACGTTATAATCACAAGAGAATCATGCTTTTTGTATAATTAACAAATTCAGATGTAAATTACTAAATAATCTTTGTAATCTTACTAATATTATAAATGCGAAAGTTTAGATGATTGGATGGATGTTTGTAAGAGTTTGTAGCCTAAACGGTTGAACGGATCTCGTTGAAATTTGGTAGATGTAGAGGATAGTCTGGATGAACACATAGGCTACTCACTTTTGTTTTTTTAATTCCACGCGGACGGAGTCGCGGGCGAAAGCTAGTATGACCAATAAATTAGATATGGCTCTCTGGATAAAGACATTGCATCACTCTACAAAACAAATTTTATATAACCAAAAATTATCCTTGAATATGGTAAACTGGAACGGCGACATAAGTCAAGGTTCTCTTTTTTTCTTGTTTTTCCTAAGTTTTGTCCAGAAGTAAACTGTAATACGTTATCCGACTATGTAAATTATCTGATATAATATATTTACTATAATTCTGAGGCACAGCAAAAAATATTTATAGCTTTGACAATTGTATTTGAACACAATTTGTTGTCAATTTTTAATGCCTACAATAACTCATGTTTTAAGAAGTTATACTTTTAGATTATGTAACAATAGCCTTTGCCCGCGAATCGGTTCGCATAGAATTAAAAAAAAAGTAAGTAGCTTATATGTTCTTCCAGACTATCCTCTACCAGTTAAGACTACAAACTCTAACAAACATCCATCACGAACAAGTCGAGGACTTAGAGTTTACGATCTAGGGGAGTAGGCAGCTGGTATTATAAGTAGTAGTAATTATATTCTAGATTTTTCGATTTTCTGGGGGAAGGGGGCTGTAGTCCTGGTGACGCCCATCTAAATTAGATGTAGAATTTTCGCAGCTAACAGTATCGTCATCGCCATTTTGTGTCGAAAAGTAATAAAATTGTCGTTAAATATCAGTTCCGTTTCCAGTTTGATGGCCGGATTAATTGCATTCTATTGATGTTCACATGAAATTTTCATTGCTTAATCTGTGTTTATAACTTATTGTGATTCCTTGACGTTCAGCTAAATTTAAAAAGTATACAATGCGGTTAAAATTCCTGTTTAACAGTTCCCACGATTATGATGGTAAAAATATCATTATTCTTATTTTTCTATAGATAAATTAACGGTTGACCATTAAGTTTTGCTCTTTAAAAATGGTATATGTTAGCTTAGCATATTCGGCAATACCGGACCCATCCTCACAATCACCATCATCTTCCACCTTATTCTACTCCCGTAGTGGCGCAACAGGTTTTTGTCTCCACATAACTCTATCATACGTCATCTCAGTCACTCCCTTTTTGATCATGTCACCTTCTACACAATCCATCCATCTCTTTTATGGTCTTGAGGTAGTTCGGTGTACACTTTCTCACTCATAATGTAACATGCGATTCATCCTCATAACATGCCCATAACATGCTAACCTTACGTTCTCTACCACTGGATACTCATAAACTTAAACCGGACCGACCTTCATGAATCCGAATAAAAATGCAAACCATAAGCTTGAGTAATGTCCGCTCACTTATCTATCACAAATCAGACTTCAGCATCAGTATTCAGACTACGAAGGAAGCTATAAACATGAATCGTAAAATTCGCCTTCGCTGACATAATCAACTTTGGCTACTTAAGATTAAATAATTTTCAATTCATATAAATCACAGGATAAAAGTGATTTTTAAAGAATTTGTTGCATTACCAAAAGAAAAAAGAGCGTCGGTGGCTCAGTGGTTTAGCAGTTGTCTAAATAAGTTAGATTAGTTTGACAATTCACTTCAAATTTAGTAGGGATGGGTTGTGTAAAATCAGTCATGAATCTTATCGATTTTTATTCTTATAGAAGTTGGAATCGATAGATTAATAGTTATAACTTGTGAATTTAAAAAAAAAACACTGTTTTCTCAAATTAATAATGACCATTACAGATAATAAGAGTAAATAAATGTTCACTACTATTACAGTCGTACGTAATCTAATTGGATTTCGCTATTATTACTGTCATCGCTTAATTCTCTACATTATAATCAATAATAGAATTGTCCTCTAAATAAGTTAAGTTTGCGTATTTGTTTCGTCACTACGATACCTGTCTATTATGTACGGCATTTGTCTTCATACAAATAGCATTCGATACTTCATATGCGTCATTTATCAAACTAATCTATCTTATTTAGACTAACTATAACAGATTGTGATAAAACTTTAGTATAATATTCTGAGGATATCCGAGTATTTTGTACAGGAAATTTAAAACAGACAATTTAGAATTGCGATGTCTACCGTGGTATGCATTCCCCTAGTCTATACTATTATAATAAAGCGTAAATACACACTTCTTTGTTGCCTAAGATGTCAGCAATCACAGCATATTACTGAATAGTTTTTTTATAATAAATAGCCCTACACTTACGTCACGCTTAAGGTTATATATTTTCACGCTATTAAACATTAAATATTTTGGATAAAAATCCTTATGTGGGAAAGAGACCATAAGTTGCTGCCAACATCAAGGAAGCAATTGTCATTTGTGCATTTGAATATTGACATTTCATGCGGATGAAGCCGCACTGGAACACCTAGTATTTAATAAAATCAAAAATCAACTTACAGCTTCGATCAAGAATCGCTATTAAATATAAAAATAATAAGATAATCATGATGTTTATATTTACATCTTCATTTTCACTGATAATCACAAACACTGATCGAAACACTTCACTTTTTAACAATTGTCATAGATCAACCGTAAAGAGGCGCATCATATTGAATAGCACAATTGACTGTTTGTTCGCATACAAATCACTCGTATATATAAGTTCTCAGTGGCCAGGGATACGGGGCGCTGATATTATGCGCATAGGTAACTACATCCATTATTTTCTGATTCCTGTCCTTTACTTCAATACATAGTTACCAATCCTTTACAATGTACATTCTAATTTCAATGATGTTTCGAAGTTTCTGGAAATTTGAATGAATTAGTGTTTTATAATACTGGCTGTTGCTGCGACTTCGTCGTGAAATTAAAAGAAAAAAAAACCTATATTACTCACTGATAACGTAGCTTTTTAATGGTCAAAGAATTTTTTAAATTGGTCCAGTAGTTTTTGATGTATTTCAATAAATACAAAAATAAAAATCTTTCTTCTTTATATCAGTATAGATAGTTATTGTTAAACGCAATATCGCCTCTTACGTCATCCCTCTCCATCTTGTTTCTCCCTTAGTTAATAGTTAATTTTTACGCTGATATAATTTTCAAACTAAGAGAAGAGACAATAATCGTTACATTAAGTACCTGTGACTAAGAATTGATCCATGGCCGACTAGACTTTGTACTATGACGTGTGAATGACGTCACATGACTCATGTAAATAAAACCCCAGTTCAGGCCGTTCATCGATTAATTAATAAATCTAAAGTCTACCAAGAATGAAATAGATGGTTACGAGTCACATAAGGAAACTATTTGATTTCGATTTCAACTAATATTGATAAAAATTCCAAAGTAGCATTTTTTTTAATTAAATCGATTGATATAATAACGTCACTGAACTTACGTGTGGTAATTTTCTTAGAGTACTTTCTAAGTTTAGAAAAAGTACATAAAGTACACGTCAACAGTTGACCTAAAAACCCATTGGAAATAAAAAAAAAACCTAACTCAAGGCATAATTAAGGCATCGGTCAGATGTAGATTGACCAGTTTAATCATGTTAGTATTTACCTACAATTAAAATAAACTAACATCACAAACAGTAGCTGTAATCTGACGCATAGAATACAGTGTACATTCTGCGACACTGCCTAATCTTTGGTAAATATGCAACCGCATTTACTTTTCCGGTTGTTGCGATGTTTGTGGCCAGCGCTGGATGGTTATATGAGGTTAATCGCTAACTCGTTCACCTCCTTTCTCCAACAATCTTAGGCGATACCAAACAAGCTTAGCGTAAAAGTTTTATTTATCTATACTATTATAATAAAGCGTAAACACACACTTCTTTGTTGCCTAAGATGTCAGCAATTACACCATATTTTTGAATAATATTTTTTTTAATAAAAAGCCCTTCACTTACGTCACGCTTTAGGCTGTATATTTTCACGCCATTAAACTTAGGGGTAACTATTTTGGATAACAACCCTAATGTGGGAAAGAGACCATGTTGCTGCCAACATCAAGGAAACAAGATTGCCAAGGTTTGTCATGTCATGTAAGTTTGACATTTGCTAATAATAATTTGACAAATGTAAACAATAAAATAATTTCATGCGGATGAAGTCGCACGGGAACAGCTAGTTTTAGTATAAAGAGACAATGTCCAATTCGTATACTATAAAGAACATTATCATGTTTGCATAAATAAATACTTTGTTTGAAAACAAGATTACCAAATATTTACTACATACATGTGTTTCGTTTTTTATGTATGAGCATAAGGAAAATGAAAACAATGTTTGGTGAACACAACCTTCAAGAGTTCAACGGCATCGATAGTGCCACGAACTTTGACGTATGTTACTCGTATCGTATTACAATTTCATTGAAAACAAGACGTCAATCGGCCTAATAACTTGCGATTCTGTTTACAATTACAATCATCATCATCAGCTCACTATACATCTTTACCGAGGAGCTCGGAGTTTACCCTAAGTTAGGGGTTACTAGGCCATTTTTTTTTTCCGAAGGGGAATACTTTCTGCATACTCCATGCCTCTGGGCAGACATGAGAGTTATGTGGGACTCTCCCCCCTCATAGTGGGGGGCATACCTCACTAAACCCCTTCGTTCCCTCCTGGCCATTGTGTGGGACGCCACGGGATAGCTTGCGCTTGCCACCGCGACGCCCCACTGAGGGGTTACTAGGCCATAGTCAACCACGCTGCAATGCGGATTGACTTCACACATATCTTTTGAATTTATTCGCCGATATGTGCAGACATCACGATTTCCTTCACCGTTAGAACGTCGGGTAAATTATGTACATATATATGTAGATTCCAAGTCAAGTGTTTAAGCCACTGAGCGAAATTATTTGTCAAGCCAATAGTAATAGTAATTTTTCACGATAAAAATGTTCAAGAGGTACATGGGCGCCATTAAGTACTCATATCTGAATAACTATTGATTGTTCAACTATATTATCACTGAACATCAAGTGTTGAACAAGCTACAAACGTGTAAGAGCGTGCGCACACATGAAACTAAAATATCGCACAGCTTTTTTCTTTTTTATGGGCTGCCTTATGCCGCCCCGTCGTACTCCCCCTGGCGTGGTGAATCCAAGGACTTTGTTTACTTTATTTTATTTAAAATACAATACTTACAGTTCCAATTAAAACACAATCATTAATACATTTAAAAATTTTAAAATTCTCGCCACTCTTACCACTTTAGTCTGCCTTGATTCTTATGAGCTTAGAGGTGTGTAAGCTATTCGATATTCAGTTGTGCAACTAATCAGTTGAATAGGCAGCGAAACAATCGACAATCGCACAAAAAATAGTTTAAGGTATGCGCACGCTAGAAATGTTAGTATTTTGTACAAATCATTTGTGTAATATAAACCACATAGAGTCGACAATCATTGTATAAATCAAAAGATTGGCTCTTAACTACATTTATATCTACACGTACTACTTCCTTAAATGTGACAAGAATTACAATCACTGGTTATAGCCTATTCGGTAGAAGCATATACAAGAAGTAAGTAAATGTAACATACAAAAAATGTCGACTGCTTATCGATCCTTAGCGTTAGAAGTTTTCTTTACCAAGCATTACTAAGATTTTATCTATTTTATGTTTCTTAAACATAAATTCAGCGTATTTATTTAGTAATTGATTAACGGTTAATGAGGGCAGTCAAACTAGATATAATGTTGAGGGCCAAGTTCGTTACCCTGGGGCATTCCGACGTCTAATCGATAGCCAACTTCGTTAATCGGTCGATTTCTTGACATCGAGAGTACCCAACACTATCTGATAATATACTATTAGGTAGAGACCACAATCGTTTAGAATCATTTAATTATAAATGCAAATGTTATATTTGATGAAGTCAAAAGCCTTTTAAAATACCGTTATCAACTTAAATTGTCCACTCGTACAGTATTTAGTTACATCCAAAGGAAAACTGCTCTGATTTTTTTGTTCTGTATGTTAAACAATTTTTACGTTGAAAAAGAATATTTTAACCAATTTAACATACATTAGAACCTAGCTCTATGACATAACATTTGTTGATTATTCAGTAGACAGGAAACATTGTTTTTGTTTAGCATTTACATTGTTTGAAGGTTAGAACGAACGTAATGTCAATAATGCGGTGTAAAAAAGAATTAACACAGAAGTAACACTGGTATTTAGTTTTTGAAAATTTGATAACAGAGAAAAAAATTCAAGGCAATCAACAAACATAATGCAGAAGTTATGGCGTATCTAACACCGATGAATGACCTATTATTACGTAATATAAAACAAAAAGTATAGGTCAAAAAGTGAATAAATACCGACGCTACGTATCGTGGCGATCCGCGTGACCGAAATTACAATTTCAAATCTCCAGTAAACATTCACCTAAGAGATTCTTGTACGTATTGTATATTCAGTGAAATTGTATAAACTAACATAAATGTTTACTTGATACTTACTTAATATTTTAAAACTTTAATACTGCTATATTACGTTATTGTTATAAGAATTGTAATTATAAAAAGAAATCTTAAAGCCTAAACTAAACGAGAGCAGACAGTCTGACTGGTTTAAGACGCGATGCAAGAAATGCCCCAATAACACGTGCCAAAATCGTTGGCTTGATATTTGAGTTGATGTGTACACTACAGACGTATAATCTATACTATTATAATAAAGCGTAAGATGTAAGTAGCCTAAGATGTCAGCAATTACATCATATTTTTGAATAATTCTTTTTTTAATAAAAAGTTTAATATATAGAACATGTTTTAGGCTATATTTACATGCTATTAAACATAGGTAGTAATTCATTTGAAAAAAAAAACATCATGCGGGAAAGAGACAAAACTACAAGCTGCCAACATTAAGGAAGCAAGTTTGCTATGGTTGTAATTTGTGTATTTGAATATAAAAAAAATATTAAAGTTTTCATAATTCGGACGAAGACGGGAATAGCTTGTTGATAAAACGATTATCGTCTCAATGTAGTCCTTATATCTGACTTCATTAATGAATTGAAGGCAGAAATCAGTTTACACCCACGTAAGAAACTGCGCACATCTAACTAATATTATGTTTTGCAATTTAAAAGCGCGAGTTTATTGACCGTGAGATTTAAAAATAAAGAGGCGGATGTTATTTAGCAATGCGCGTTCACAAAATATTTGTGCTAGTCACGAACATCTCTAAATTTTGAATTAGATTAGTAGAAAAAATCGAATAAACGCTGAACAAATCGATTTAATTAACGTTTTCAAGCCATTGAATAATCGACTTTGACTTTAAAGCTTTAAAAAAAGTATTAACAAAGATTCGACTTTAAAAATATTGCTTTCGTTTGATCGTTGATAAAGTTGAACTAAGTTGATTTTTAAAGATGCAATGTAAAGAAAAAAGTAACCGGCCACTTTCAGTAGTTACAAGCGTTACGTGTTAGAACACATAATCATAAGCGAGCGTTCGCACGGACGCGAAAACGCTAGGCGGTAACTATGTGTCAAAATAGAACGTATGGGATTGTATGAAGCTGTTCATA
>NW_013528248.1:1169880-1244904 GCF_000836215.1 Papilio polytes | reverse complement strand
CGAACACCTATCTCGTGGGCGTAAAAAGTCTGCTGACCTTGAACTTTACCGCGGCGTACAAAGTCTGCCCGTGCGAACGCACGCTAATAACACGCGTCGTCACAAAATAATCAGTGCGGCTTAATGACGGTTGTAATTTCAACATTAAATGGCGCAAATTACGCCCGCGGATTATTGACGCCTGCCGCGGCTATGGTAACCATATTGTTGCAAGTAACAGGACCAAAACATTGCGTTATAGTTGAAATCCTTTACTATAGATTATTTTGTTAAAAATCTAAATTTAAACATGGTCTAAATAGTAGTTTTGGTAAAGAAATAACTATTTCGATTTTTTTAAATAATTTGTAGCGTAGTTTATTTACCAAAAATCATGAACGATTTTTTTTTATTTTTCTATATTTATGACATTGAGTTACAAAAGAAACAATGTAATAAATAGTGAAAAGCTTAGCGGCCGACTTACGATCTCTCGAAAGACGTGAGACGAGCAACTCTGGAGGAATATCCGATTTCCTGTAACGAGACATACCAGTCAACAAGCTGTAACGTATAACTTAATTAATTTCAATAACTTAACACGTGAAAGATGTGATACTTAAAAAAAATTGTTTAATCTCACTGCAAACACATAAACAAAAACATATTTTTTATAAAACTTATTATTTTTACAAAGATAATAATGATACAATACCTTTGCCCACGTGTTTCATTAGTGTAAGCTAACAGTAACATGAAAAAAATCCTATAGAACATAGTACCATGGTCACCCTTGCGACCCAAATAGATGAAGCGCAAATAAAAATGTTGAACAATTCAGTTATCTGGAGTACCGCGTGCAACGTCCTCGTGCCGGTGCACGCCTACAATGTTTCGTATTTGCTTAATGCCATCGACGTCTCTATTCTATAGGTGGCGCCACAACTGCATTACTACTCGACCTAGTTCGCGTTGAGCACATCTATGACTGAACTCTCGCACTGTTTTACGATTGTCGATTGTTAGACAATTCGATTGTTTAGTTGCATAATTAATAATCGAGTTGTGTACGCACCTCCATATAAACTGGATCAAAGCAAGACTAAACAGTTGTGCGATAGTTTGCTTTCAGATTTGTCACTTATGTACTTCAATAAACATTAATTATATAAATTTAAAAAGTCATAAAAACTTTGGAAAATTTTTGTATTACTCTTATAGAGAAATAAAATCTTTGGTTAATTGGTTAGGTTAAGTTTATACTTTAACTTAATGCTGTCGTAAATAGTATTAAAAATATAGTAAAAAGCAACTTAATACTTAGTACCAAATAGCATATTCAACATGGTTTGCAGTATTTCAGCTGCATCTAATTTAAAAAAAAAATAAAAAACAACGTTAAGCTTACGTGATTTCAAATAACGTTCAATAAGCGCCAATTAGTTCGTCCGTTACATTTGTAATCCAAATTCAAACAGAATATAGCAGTTGCAACGTATATGTTTTTACGAAAACTCATTTACATTAATAAACCCACTTTCTATTTCTCGTGTGGTAACAAAAGGGCGGAGTATTATGTAGAACTATTTCACTTTTCATAGTAGACACTCAAAATAGACAATATTAAAATTACCTTGATTTCGTTAATTTCGGTTCTATGTTCTATCGATATTATATTAATTTCAAAAATAGTTTGTGCCTATTTGATTCGCCATTTTGGTGCTGACGATTACAATTGATAGCCTTGGTGAGCATTCAAACTAATAATTGTGTTAAAAATGGTAAAAAAGACATTCCCTATCCATTTATACAGACCAGTGTAATTAATTTTCTTCTAATAAAACCAATACACGATGCCACTGCGTTTAATCGCTAAGAAACAATATCGCATCGTCGCTTAGCCCACGATAAACAGACCTTGGTGTCTCCCTGACCCAGTTTACACCCGCAACCGAGCTGTGTACACTACACTGCGCGATCGACTTTACCTGCCCTTACTAGCACTATTTACAGCCTATTCCTTTCTACAGTTACACGATGTATAGCTGATTTTGACTTTTAGTGAAATAATAGCTATAGTTTGTCTAAATAAAATAGATTAGTTTGATAAATGACGTATATAAAATATCGAATTCAATTTCTATGAAGGTAAATGCCATACTTAATAGACAGGTATCGTAGTGACGAAACAAACACTCATAGCGAACAATTTGGAACTATCGATATTCTGTTTAAATAATTATCGAACTCGACTAAAATTATTATTTTCTTATTAACTAATTTATAGGACAATTCAAGTTTTGATTATAGTGTAGAGAATTTAGCGATGACAGAAATAATATTGAAATCAAATTCGATTACGTACGGCTGTAGTAGTAATAAACATTTATTTACCTTCATTATTTGCTATGGTCATTACTAATTTGAGAAAACAGTGTTTTTTTTAAATTCATAAGTTATAATTATAAATCTATCGATTTCAACTTCTATAAGAATAACAATCGAAAATCGATAAGATTCATGACTGATATTACACAACCCATCCCTACTAAATTTGAAATGAATTGTCAAATTAATCTAAATTATTTAGACACACTATAGCCTGGTGCCTGCGCTATTAGTTCTGTCAGATATTATGAGAAACACATGGACATAGAATATTACACTAACGCCATTAGTGAGTGATAAGAATTTAGTTTCAGATACAGATATTTTGTAGGTCTACATGCTATTAATAGCGCCGTTAAGGCGAAAATTATTAAACACAAAATATCACTAGTTTTAGACAACTTATTTAATTGATACTGTCACTTTAAACTCAGAGCAATACTTCTCGTCAGGACTCAGGTTGCGCGCCAATCCATCCATACTTCTAGTGACATTGACAGCTGTCAGCTAGGGACGTGACGTTTATGCCGATAATCTAAAGTTGCGCCAATTCTACAGCACGGTACTAATTTTGTTCTTGACACTAGTTAGAAAAGGTTACACGGAGTTTATTACTAACTAGCTGTTGTCTGCGACTTCATCCACGAAATACTAAGATAAAAAAGCCTATATGCCCGTCTATATCAGCTACCCTCCAGTAAAAGTCCAGTAAAATCGGCCTAGCTGTTTCGCAGATTACCCGGAACAAACGCGGCTTGTGGACAGACAGAAAAAAAAATTTTAAATGCGATTTTCGTTATCAGCAACGCAAATACATCATCTTCCTGAAATCTGGAATATTTCTTTTGATAGATTTAGATTAAAATAAATTGTCTTAGAGAATGATCAGTTTAGCTTCAAACAAGTCAGAGAGTTTTGTTAATATTTATACGCCCCGGAGTAATCTAAACATGAAAACTATACGTACTGAAGGACAGTAGAAGAGTTAATTAACTTATTTAAGACACAATTATTATAAATGAAGATAATTCACCACACTGACGCACATTCTGGCTTTTATGTAAATTTCTATAGTCTATAGTTCGCGCATTCATTGTGGATACAAAGCTTTACAATTGGGTTCGGTAAAAAAACATAATTCAGTGTTTGGGAAATCCAATCGTAGTAATCTACGTATAAACAAAAAGCGCAGAAGACTGTAAAAACAAAAACAGGTCTTGGAAGAAAATACGCAAAAGAACGATTGGTTACTTCGTTGTATTCAATTAATCTATACATATTATAAAATTGAAGAGTCTGTTTGTAAATTTAAAAAAAAACAGACTTCGGAAAGATAATGCATTTGCGTTTTGCGTATTTAATTTTTTTGTCTGTCTGTCTGCTCCGTTTGTATCGGTTGATTTCAGAAAGGGCTAGGCAGATTTAGACCAGACTTTCACTGAAGGGTAGCTGACATAGACGTGCATATTATAGGTTACTTTTTACGTTAATATTGCGTGGACGAAGTCGCAGGCAACAGCTAGTATAATATATATTGTGAGTTTATATCTGTGGATAGGAGTTATGGACATAAGACACCTTATATTAAACTTTTGAGAAGTAGAATTAAGTAGTAGATTAATTAATTCCATCATACATGGAACAAAAGTGGAATTTCAAGTATATAATGTCTCTCGTACAATTATAATTATAATAATTAAATGCTTTGTATTTTAAATTTTTACTATTAACTCGATTATTATCACAAAATAACGAATCAACTAAAATTATTCTTCTTTTTTAAATGATATCTGAAATAACACGCGGCGGCCTCGTGACAGACGCGGCGCCGGGGCGCCTAAAATGCTGCTCCTCTATTTACCAAAATATTGTCTACATTTAATAGATAAATTCATTATTAATATGTCATTTAGATTTCTTATTTCTATTTTTTTTAATTACGTAATACGTTTAATTTCTTTAATTGTGTAATTTTTTACTTAAGCAATAAATATAATAAAACCTTGCATAGGTATACAGAACTAGTGAAAAAACAGAAACGTTTTATAATTGACAAAGTCATACAAATATTGATGTAAAAAGATAAAAGCGAAGTTATGATTTTTTTTCTAAATCAATTTATAATATAATGAACGTTTCTCGGTAATAGTCTGACTTTTTGGTAACAAAACCCTCGAGGGCTATAAAATTGTCTTATTATTCCCCGAAGACAATATGAAAGTTTAATTAATAATATGACGCTTAGAAAACAGACAGGTATCCGCATTCCCGTTCAAATGTTACACAGAAACCGTCAAGAAACAAGTGAAATGGATATTTTACCGCGGCCCTTAAAATCCGAGGATCTATACTTCAAAGGACAGAAATAATTCAAAGACAAAATATACTTCAAAGAAAATTACGTAATAACGTTCAAGGTGTCCTATTCCACCGTCAAATATAACAATCCAAATATACTCCTAATAATTATTATTAAATAACAATGAATAATTAAAACCCGAAACTTTTTATGACTGTATTTTCCGTTAATATACGCTCTCATATCAACAGTAACAAGGTTATAATACCATATGTTTAGATTACGACTGTGAACACAAACAATCAGAACTAATAAATTATGAATGGCATTGCAAGGCGATCGGTTACACGGTATTGTTACGATGTAACGTATACAATGTGACGCTGATGCTTACAGAATTAATGACGACCGCATGTTGCGTGACGGTGCACTTTTACATGTATAAAGATTGTTAATAGTTTTCATTGCTATAAAATTTGTATTAAACGTATTTCTATCTCTGTCTTTTCGTGTAGAATAAGCGAGATGAAACACATGTTTTCATACAATCATGTATGTAGAATCTTATGCAATTATGAGACAAAAGTTTACATGTCTCTAATTTTATATTTTAACGCTCTCAATTCAAATAATTAAATCAACAATATGTGTTTCATGTTTCAGCAAAAGTGCACGTATTTTATGATTCTTATAAAGTTTTTAGGAAGCAGCATTTTATCTGCCTCATAGCCATGCGTGCAGGTGCGGCCGCCATTAGGGCCCAGCGATTACGAAACGATTAGTCGCTCGTTATTCGGACATTAGCTCAAGATATCTCAGTTTTGTTCAATCTTTACATCACTATGAACACTATTTAATTAATTTAATCGATTTTTTGCTACTAAATTATACAACGAGAGAATATAACATACATAATCTAGATTAAATTCTTCAAATATGCTAATACTTCAAACGAAATGTCATAGAGTGACAAAATTAAAAAAATAACATACAAAAATCCCTCATTAACTTATAGGTTATGCCAGAAGAGAGATGTGTATATTGTCTTTGAAAGATATCTATACACATACATTTCCATATATTTCTCTTGTAGAAGAAATAACAATTATTATTAAAATACTGAAGAGTAGTTATAGGAATTATTATTGTACAAACAAACGCATTTTATAACCAGCTAGCAGTCGATCAGCTGTGGCTAGCGAGCTCTTATCACAGCATATTGTTTACATTAACAAAGTATGACTTGAGTGATACCACCACGCTTAAATTAGATAATACTGGTTTTCTTTCAACTAGGAAATAACAACAATGTAATAAGAAAAAGTAATCGGATTATTTAACTTTAAAATACTTGTAGTAAATGTCTCTAACACCATAAACGTACGCATCAAAATGACATGAAGTTGTAAGAAATACGCAGGAATGATAATGAGGCAATAAAACAAGCAAACATCGGGAGTCGATTTACGATCGTTTTACTGCTCGACTTCATTACGAGCGGCAGTTAATGCAGATTCGAGAATTATGATTGTTTCACACGAGGGCAAAACAATAGACAGTGCTATTGTAAAATCTAAGCTATTGACAGTGCGTTTGCAGCAGTACTGGATTGTTGAACTGTTCTGCCCTTGTGTGAAACTAATCTCTACATCTGATCGAGATGATAATCGAGATTTATTTCTATAATCGTTTTCTGTACCATTGTGACCATGACTCCATAAATTAAAGGATCTTTGTTCTTCAACGTGTGGAAAGCTATCGCAATTTTTCTCTTCAGATGTCAAACCATTGGACTGTTTGCAAATGCCAAAATGTTTATCATCTCTGTCTATCTTAAGCGACAGGTCTTTATGGAGGTAAGGGGAGGAGGGATCATTACGTACACGCGATCTGGGCCGTTGCAATTTGCCGTCCATCGACTGTTGAACCCAGGACCCTACGGCGATAAACGTCGATCTACGATGTTTGTAAAGGCGACCGCTACTGACGGTTCTTGTTTGTTATTGTTCGTGTAGACCAAACCCATGTTTCTGAAGACAGAAATATTGAACTACGATACCTGAAATTAATTATTTGTCGTTTGAACTTTTATTATACGGTCGAAACCTTTATTTACAGTAACATGCGTACCTCAAACGTCATACTAATATTATAAATGCGAAAGTTTAGATGGATAGATGTTAGAGTTTGTAGCTTAAACGGAGAGCCTATGTAGAGCGTAGTCTGGAAGAACACATAGGTTATTTTTAAGCCCGGAAATAGTTTCGGTTCCCGTGGGATGCATTAATTTTGTATTTTAATGTTTACTCGATAATTCTGCGACGGATCAACATATCTTATTGAATTTTGGCACAGATATGAAACAAAGTCTGGAGTACACATGGGATAAGGTTTATCTCCGAAAATGCCTGGTTTCGGACTCGTAGTTTTATGTTGTTTACATAGTTTGTTTTCTAATACCACGCAGATGAAGTGGCGGACGACAAGGAGGTACTCAAGTCGTCTGTATGTATTTTTTTAACTGTCCGTCAGTGATCGAGCTGGTGCTGATTTCTAGTGTAAAATCAATAAAGTAATATGAAGTTGTTATTTATATTCCAGTTAGATCAATTACAATAACAATACTAGTACAATTATCGAACGTTTCAACATTAATATAATCTTATGATGACGTTAAAGAATACATTTACTCGATGTTGCGTAGCTGCTAGATATAAAATACAAGTCTAGACGTAAAAATTATATTGTGCATTTTGATCTTATCTTTCTACGATTATTATCAACTAACCCGCGCGTTCGTGTGGTATTAGAAAACATACGAACTATATAAATAACAAAAAGCTACATATCCCACGCGAACCGGACATTTCTCGGGGATGAACCTTATCCCATGTGTACACCAGACTTTGTTTTATATCTGTGCCAAATTTCAATTAAATATGTTAAACCATTGCAGAATGGTCGAGTAAACATTAAAAAACTAAATAAATGAATCCCACGGGAGCCGTAACTATTCCCGGGATAAAAAGTAGCCTATGTGTTCTTCTAGACTATGCTCGAAACCTGTGCCAAATTTCATGGAGATCCGTTCAGCCGTTTAGGCTACAAACGCTAACAAACATCCATCCATCCATCGTAACTTTCGCATTTATAATATTCATATGATTTATATGACATACATGAGTTATATGATTATATGATGTTTGCTGGCACTATCAGTATTGTTTCTACAAAAACAAATTGCAACTTGTATCACTGGCAGCGAATGAAGTGCGGGTGCAACGACCTTGTGACGTCACGCAATACTGTGCACCACTAGACATCGATTTCTAGCCGAGATATCGAGATATCGAGTCTGTATTCGATGTGTAATCAACACTTATCTATTGTATTGTATTTTGGTTACAATAACGAGATAAGTAAATACTCGCCTTACTTTTGTCTATAGGCTACTTTTTTTATCTTAATATTGTGGTGACGAAGTCGAGGGCAACAGCTAGTAAGAAATAAATCTGCTAAAGGAAATAGAAACGGGATAATAATTTCTTTTACTTCGCAGCAATATCAAAGAAATGTTTGATATGTATTTGATAATAAATAATAAATGTGTACATTATATTTGTAATAGAAAATGTTTACGTTAGAATTGCTAAGACCAATGTCTTTTGATTTTTATTTACCGGTTAGGTAAATAAAAAACAATATTTTTATTTACCTAACCGGCGAAAGGAACAAGCTATTATAAGGTAGTAAACGGTAAACTCAAATACATAACAATATATACAAAATAAGTAAATAATATAAAGAAGTAAGCGATGAAAGTTTTAAAGAAAATATTTTTATTTCAGAACAATTAATGCCTTTTCAATGTCTACGCAGACAAAGTCGCGGGGAACACCTAGTATTACTGAGATGTCTTTTTGACATAACAAATTACGGAAAATAATTTTAATTAACTGGTAGATAATAAATTAAATTAAAGAAGTGATAACGGTAAATTGGATACCGTGTCTTGTCACCCACTGCCTCAAGCCTCCCCCTCACCCCTTAGTTACACCCTGACTTGTTGCCGGGTATCTGGTAACTAGGGAGTGAATAATATCAATCATTACTTCAGAGAGACTTCATATTTTATGTTAATATGGTTTAAGTGTTCTCGATACTTTCCGAGCGTTTTCATTGCCAACACATCATCTTCCTCCTTATACTACTCCCGTAGTGGCGCAACAGAATTTAGTCCTCCATATAACTGTATCATACGTCATCTCAGTCCACTCCCTTCTTGATCGTGTCACCTTTTACGCAATCCATCCCTCTTTCTAGGGCTACGTCTACCGGTGTACCTCAACACTCATAACCAACTTTCTCCTTGTTACATGCGATTCATCTCTCCTACAACTTTTTTTATAGTATAAGGTGGCAAACGAGCAAGCGGCCACCTGAATCCACCGAAATGGAAAGCGATCGCTGCCCATAGACATCCGCAATTGCAGATGCATTGCCTCCCCTTATTGACGGAGGAGGAGACGCACATAAAGAGGACATTTCCCCTTCCCATGCGTCTCCTACACCGTCAAATCCACTTTTCCTTCCCATCCTTTCCTCTTAAGAAAAGGGTGGAAAGGGAAAGGGACTAAAATTAGGCCTCCGGCCCCACACTCATTAGATGAAACGCGGAATTGCTTCCACTTCACGTCTGTTTTCTGTGTGGTCGTGGTATTGCACCGGGCGAGCCGGCCCATTCGTGCGAAGATGTTAAAGCGGGCTATACCACTATTAAAACAACAACTCTGCTACAATAACCACAAAAACAATTTGGAAAGTTTTGGCGAGGCGAACGATAAAGATTTTACATAGATACGTTTAGACATTAAATACAAGAAATACATAATACGTAATGTCAAACTAAGATTGATTGAGGACATAGGAGGCGACTCTTAAAGCGACGCCTTTCGCACAAATCAACTGAATTACATTCAAATACAACTCTTACTACTTTAGTAATAAGAGTGAGATTAGTGTAGCATGTATACTAGTAAAGTGGTCATCGCAAACGATGCATAGTTTGTACCACAGCGGTCGTTGCACTCTTTGTGAGCGTGTCGACTATAGCTTCTACAGCGCGTCATCAGAAATCCCCACAATAACAGCATCGAAACCTTTTTTATTGAAATGTAAAAAAACCTCTGTAACTTCAAAAATTAGATTTTTAATTTCAATAATTAAATGATCAGTTATCTTCTTGCCACAGTTAAATTGTGACGTTTTAATTCGTTATGCGTTTCGTCGATTCTATTTATTGCCTAGACAAATTAGAAATAGTCCGGATTCTCGATATGCCGGTGACGTATCTACCAACTAGTCTGTAAAGGTTGTCATAGTTTCAGAACACCCGGTAGCCTCACCCTGTCTGCCGCAGAGGTTATTTTTAGACATGTCCGTGGAATAAACCTTATACAGGATTTTCCTACTTTCCCTTGACAAGAGCCGGATCTATTCTTACTTTAAAAGCGGAATTAAATATTTTTCTTTTAAAATAATGTGAGATTTCTCATGTTTTATATGGATTTTATAACACAATATCTATATTTTCATAAACTGATTTATTAATAACTTATTATAATATTCTTTGAGTCTCCGAAACTACTGAATCGATTTTAAAAATTCTTTCACCATTAGAAAACATTATGATTGAGTAACATAGACTATATTTTACAACAACAGGAAGGGTATGGATTATCAGAAAAGATAAGAGAAGTACATTCCTTGTCGCCAAAGAAGCTAGAGCGGATCGCTTATGGTGAATAAATAAAAATTGTTCAGGCATATTCATATGTCAATTTATTACTTAAAAAAGCTGGCGTTCCGCAAAAAATAATTGTCATCTACACTATCTATACTATTATAATAAAGCGTAAACACACACTTCTTTGTTGCCTAAGATGTCCGCAATTACATGTTTTTGAATAATTATTTTTTTATATATTTTCACGCCATTAAACTTAGGGGGTAAATATTTTGGATAAAAACCCTAATGTGGGAAAGAGACCATAAGTTGCTGCCAACATCAAGGAAACAAGATTGCCAAGGTGTGTCATGTCATGTGAGTTTGACATTTGCTATTGATAATTTGACAAATGTATACAATAAAATAAAATTTTCTTAGTTTCATGCGGATGAAGCCGCGCGGGAACAGCTAGTTCTTTAATATAAATATTTAGAGACTATACAACAATGTAACGAATTCACAGAGCAATCAATTTAACCAGTTTACATAGTATTTAACTGAACGCGGAAAGGCTAACTGTGACGCAGATCGGTGCGCTTTTTGTAACTGGTTGCAGGAATTACAATTAAACATAAAAACACATAAGTCGTCGGTGGCTCAGGGATGTAAGCATTTGACTTGTAATCTACAGGTCCTAGGTTCGAAT
This sequence comes from Papilio polytes, assembly GCF_000836215.1. Classification (NCBI taxonomy): domain Eukaryota; kingdom Metazoa; phylum Arthropoda; class Insecta; order Lepidoptera; family Papilionidae; genus Papilio; species Papilio polytes. The sequence continues at coordinate 1,233,804 of NW_013528248.1, read as the reverse complement.
CCCACCAGGTACCAATGTGATTTTAAAATTTAATCTTACATAATTTATTCGACGTTCTTACGGTGACGAAAAACATCGTGTTGCGTCTGCACTTAACGGCGAAGAACACCAAAGATATGTGTGAAGTCAATAGTCACCCTAAGGGTAGGCTCCGAGCCACTAGGAGGTGGTATATTAGACATTTCAATTAAAAAGGTGATGATGATAAAAATACTGTATTTATAAATGTCTAAGAATAATCCAATGCTTAATAATAATAATAAAGGCCTAATTTAAGTCCCTTTCTCATTACCACCCTTTTCTTATAAGGAGAGGGTGGGAACTGGATTTGACGGTAGAGGAGATGCATAGGAAGGGGAAATGTCCTCTTTATGTGCGTCTCCTCCTCCGTCGAATAAGAGAAGGCAACGCATCTGTGATCGCGGATGTCTATGGGCAGCGATCGCTTCGCCATTTTGGCGGATTCAGGTGGCCGCTTGCCCGTTTGCCACTTTACGTTATTAAAAAAAAAATAATTGGAACATACATAGTAAAATGTACTCAAAAGGTGTGATTCCGGCGGGTGAAATCGAGTTTCAGAATCAGCTCCAAATGGATACTGCAAAGTACTGCTGACGTCTTCCATCAGCCGGGGCCGTCAGAAACCCACATGAATGGTCATAAAATCCTTGAACTTTACATATTGAGGTAAACTTTCATTGCCAGTCGCGAAATATCGCTTATAAAATGAGTTTCTAGTTACCTTTACATATAATAAACATGCAAAAAAATGCTCTGTTTACTGCAATACACTAATTTACTCAAATATGAAATATGTTTCTCTCCGTTTCTTTGTGAGATTGTAAATAATATACAAATCTTATCTTGCGAATAATTGCCTAATAAAGAAGTCATTAAACTTCAAAGACGAAAACACTGTGCGAAATATTCTATGTTTTTTTTTTAATTTGTTTTGAATCGTTAGCATATGAATGGATGTTATTCTGCCAATATAGCACAAATCGAAAATTGCTTATCTTGATGTTATATTCAGTACTACGATAGCCGTCTAGAATTTGCAAGCATTTTATTTTGTAAGTCTTCGTTCAATGGACAGAAAAGAGACATTTCCTATTTCTCCTTCCTATCACTTCCTTGGGTATAAAGTTTAAAATGGATGTTTGTTATTATTTTTAGAACCGCTCAACTGATAAAAGGTAAAAGTAGTTTTGTATTTTTTGCATGTATTGTAATAACTCAAAATCTATTTGGCTGATTTAAAAAAAAATCTTTCACCATTAAAAATCTTTGTTTTCAGTGAGTAACACAAGCTGTTTTTTTTTTCGCGCGGCCGAAATCACGAACAGCTAATTTGGAATAAATGTAGATCATATTATGAAAATATACGCTTACAATTTTTTTCGCAAACGGAATCGCGGTAAAAAACTATCTTACTAATCTTACTAATATTATAAATGCGAAAGTTTAGATGGATGGATGTTTGTTAGAGTTTGTAGCCTAAACGACTGAACGGATCTTGATGAAATTTCGCATTGATGTAGAGGATAGTCTGGAAGAACACATAGGCTACTTAGTTTTTTTTTTAATTCCACACGGACGGAGTCGCGAGCAAAAGCTAGTTATTATATATATAAGTAAATTAAGAACGCATTAAAACAAATTTTCACCACGCGGCTGTACACGTGACCACGACAAAACCGGCTCACACCGGTACCGGTGTTGCATACAAGTTGCCTTATAACACGGTCTGGCTCACTTTTTGTTAAATTAATTAATTTTACTTCTTACTAATATTATAAATGCGAAAGTTTAGATGGATGGATGGATGGATGTTTGTTAGCGTTTGTAGCCCAAACGGCTGAACGGATCTCCATGAAATTTGGCACAAGTTTAGAGTATAGTCTGGAAGAACACATAGATTACTTTTTATCCCGGGAATAGTTACGGTTCCTGTATGATTCATTTTAGTTTTTTAATGTTTACATGATCATTCTGCAACGGTTCAACATATCTTAATGAAATTTGGCACAGATATAAAACAAAGTCTGGAGTACACATGGGATGAGCTTCATCCCCGAGGGATACGTAGTTTTTTGTAATTTATATAGTTCGTATGTTTTCTAATACCACGCGGACGAAGTCGCGGGCAACAGCTCGTTTTATTATATTTCGGCCGCTATATCTATAATACGCCTACACTATCGCACAACTGTTCTGCGATTGTCTAATGTTTCAGCCATTGTTGAATGGCAGTTGTGCTACTAAACAGTTTGTTTAGTAGCACTGTTTATATTAATTTAAGTTTTTTTTTTATTATGATGTAGTAATTATTGATGTCACGCATTTTGCAGTTTTTTTTCAATAAAACAATACATTTAGTTGGTTAACTAAAAGTATCATTGAAAATATTGTAACCGATTCGTAATTATGTAAATTTATACAAAAATGGTGACTACTATAACATGAAGAGAATGAAAAAAGCAATCTTTAAATTATCAAAACATATTATTTTACGAGAGAATATTTTAAAAACAATTTGAAATCCCTCTTCAGAAATAAACAACCTTATCTCCCAATCATAAAGTCTACTGTAACATAATTTTATTCATAAATTCTGAGAACCGGTGAGAACTGGTTTGCAAGAGAATGATTTTTTTTTACGCACAAAAAATATTCAACATATTTTATTTTTAAATTTCCTAATTGAAACACGAATACAGAAGATAATAAACTTTAACTGATTCAGTTTAGGTTGATTTTCGTATGTTAAGATTTGGAGATTCAAAGTTTGAAACACAAATAGGTCTTCGCGCTGGTCCAATAAAAATATTAGTATGCTAGGTTAAGAATGTGGCGCCCTTGTGTCGGACCTCGTAGTTTATGTTCTTGACCGCTAATGACAAGGAAGTTTTATTTTGTTTTATTTTAAACTACTATAGTCAAAGTAATTATGTGTCGATAGAAATATTCATTAACAAAAATAAACGATATAATTATGCCATTTTTAATTGTAATAAATTTACAAGATTATAACCTCATTTCTCGTTAATCAACAGTGCGTCAGTGCGTGGATTTTTTTAATTTATCATGTAAAACTGCAGAAAGGTTTGCATATCTTTAAATAGACAAAAATCTTAATGTATTGGTTTTTTAATTAATAATAATAATTAAACTAATATTCTGAATTACCTACTTAATTTAAATACAGAGGAAAAAGAAAGATTTTTTTTTATTTTTGTGCCTAAAAACATGTTAATTTTTCATAAATACAATGTTTATACCAAAGTGTTTATTAATATGTCTATATTATAAAGAAATTAATATTGTATTTGTTTCGGATAAACTAAAAAACTACTACATACTTTATTTTAGTCAAGTTTGACTTTTGTTTCTTAAATAAAAATGTATCTTGAAATAAAATGGCTATGTTCATATAATTGTTCGTGAATTACAAATTAACGATATAAATTATAACGTAGTAAGAAAACATCAAGCAATATAAGGCTGTAATCACACTAAACTTCCACGGTGTAGACAAACAAAGCATCCGCAAGCTAAAGATTTCTTAAGTACATTAAATCAAAAAAACATCAAAAATCTGCCTATAACTCACTTTTCAAGTTCCAAACCGTTTTTAAAACAATTAAAACAAAGTATCAAAGCAGCTTTCCCATTGATCGAAATAAAAAATTGCAATAATTTAGCCAGTGTATCTACACCCTAACACAGTCTCAATGTCTAATTGAGGCTTGCAAACGATGCTCCCATTACAGACCATTCAAAATAACACCTTAACTTTAATGTATTTGTGGCGATATTGCATTGTACAATTATCAGCTGGGGTTTTCCAAATGCGCTCGAAGGTGAACAAGGGTGGCTGTGCGTCAATAGCACCCTTTCCATACATGCGTCATTCCAAGGCTACTGAAACCTTTTCGTGTTGTCTTAAATATTTCGCAATATTTAATACATCAAAAAAATCAATCAAAACCTTGATGCAGACATAGAGAAACTCGGGCGAGTAATATTTGTATCCGTTTTCAATTATTTTGTACACGTATGTGTCGAAATATGTAATACGTCAGTACGATATTCAGCTGAAAATATAGACAGATAATATCTGAGAAATGTTACATCCATGTAACATCCCAATATATTATTTTAATAATGAAAAACGGCAATCAAATATTAGTTTATTGCGATATACATTATCGAATAATTTAATAAACATATTAAATAACGAAAATAACATGTTTCATGGCATGCAATACAAAAAATGAAAAAAAAAACAAACAAAAAAATATACATTTATTACATTACCATTAATAGAAGTGGGACTGGAAATCGTAGGTTTTGAATCCGTTCTTAAAGTTTTTTCAAAAAATTTACCTGAAAAAAAAAAAGTTTTTTTTTTTTTTAATAAAATATATCCAGACAAGCATCCCTATTTAAAGATTACATTAAATATGCGAACATTGCAATTTAAAATATTTAACTTATACGTAAATAAAGTCCCGCCCCGACTTCGCACGGATTCAACACAACAAAAATGTGTTTATTTACATAAAACAGAAAGTGTTAAGATTGAATGTGAAATGTGTGAATTGAAGATTGAAATGGATGGCTACAAAGGTAGAGGAATACCGAAGAAAGTATGGATGGATTGTGTGACAGAGGATATGCGTAAGAAAGGAGTGGATTCAGATGACGGCTAATAGATATGGAAGAGCAGCACAGACTGCGCCGACTCCGTAAGGGATAAGGGCAAGTGGATGATGATGATTCACTAATATACTATAAACCTTCCTTTTGAAATACTCTATTAAAAAAAACTACATGAAAATCCGTTGCGAAGTTTAGTTTTAAGTATACATAGGGACAGACAGACAGACAGTGGAAAGCGATTCTTACTATGAAGTGATAAATTAGCAATCGATATAAAGAGCTGGTTAAATGCGGTTATGGAAAACTCAATGTGGCGTTGATAACAAAATAATTGTAACCAGTTAATTCCAACCTGACCATAGCAGAACAGGACGAAATGACTTATAAGCCACTGGTATGATGACATGTTTTTTTAGTCGAAATGCTACTGGCGAGGCTGTTTATATATACATATTTTTTAACCCTCTATATAAACACTCAATCCATACATTGGGATAGACAGAGACTATATTACTTTTTAGATCAATGGATGTTTGTTAGAGTTTGTAGCCTAAAGTGCTAATCTTGATGTAATTTGGCATAGATGTAGAGGATAGTCTGGAGGAGTACTTAGGCTACTTACTCTTGTTTTTTTTTAAATTTCAAACCAAATCGCAGGCGAAAAGCTAACCCTATTGTCCATCCTATTCCTATGAGAAAAAGGGTGGGAAGGAAAAGGGACTATAGTTGGGCCTCCAGCAGTCTCTGCCTACCTCTTTGTGTTACTGGTGTGAGTTATATTAATCTGTAACCTTTAATTACCATAAAACTCCAATTTATTTTTACGTCGAGAATTACTGAAGCTGACATGAGCTAAATACCATGCAAATATATTCAATGATGAAAAAAAAACTTCGAAATTAAACCTCTATGAATAAATTAATCGCTTATAGTAACAATGTCCGCTTGTTGAAAGAATATTATATATTGTATTGGGAAAATTAGGATTTTTTTTTAAATTGTTTGCTAACTTTCAACTTGGAATGTATGTATTTTGTTATTAATACTGAAATGTAGATGAAATACTGGTTGGAAAACATACATTAAGACTTAAATGACATATGCAGTTATAATATTTTTTTACACACTACTGTAATCTTACTAATATTATAAACACGAAAGTTTAGATGGATGGATGGATAGATAGATAGATGGATGGATGTTTGTTAGCGTTTGTAGCCTAAACGGCTGGACGGATCTCCATGAAATTTGGCACAGGTTTAGAGCATAGTCTGGAAGAACACATAGGCTTCTTTTTATCCCGGCAATAGTTACGGTTCCCGTGGGAATTATTAATTTAGTTTTTTAACGTTTACTCGATAATTCTGCAACGGTTAAATATATCTTATTGAATACTGGCACAGATATAAAACAAAGTCTGGCGTACACATGGGCTTCATCCCCGAGGAATGTCCGGTTCCCGAGGGATATGTAGCTTTTTGTAATTTACATAGTTTGTATGTTTTCTATTACCACGCTGACGAAGTCGCGGGCAACAGCTCGTCTGTAATAATCGTGTGGATGATGCCAAGGGTTCTCGCGGACGATCAGCGCTGGTACTTCAATAGGAGCATCCAGCATTTACAGCTGAGCGAGGACCCAATCCAGTCAGCATTGCAACGCTAATTTTAAATATTTCTTTTTTTTATTACATTAGTTACGTTTCTCATTATTTTGTGTTTAATTACTTTTTTATTATTCATAATTGTAGTGTTGACAAGGATTAAACATTATTTTATTTATTTACTTAATCGACTTAACTCTTAAAATAAATCATTTTACATATTACCTATTTGACATACTCGTATTATTATAGTGTAACATTGGTTGTGTTAGCGACAGTTGGACTGAAACCCAATGTCCATGATATGGAACAGATCCTTTAAACCTCATGAAAAATGCTCGTTAAAATTAAAATAATCGATTGAGTTAAGCAACAATAAACCAGTAAAATTTATCACATTGTATACTAGTATTCTGCCAAGAATTCGTTCGCATGAAATTAAAAAAACAAAATTTCTACATGTATACCAAATTTTATCGAGATCCATTCAGCATTTAACCCTTAACTTGGCAGAATTTTATTTTCTCGAATATCAAATTAATATTCATAGCACTTAACCTCGATGACCCAAGATGTTTAGAAAAAAAAATTTGATGTATCTCTACAGATACACTAACAAGAAAAGGGTGCTACAAACTCTCAAACATCTATCTAAACTTTCGCATTTATAATATTAGTAAGATTACCAATAATAAGATAATTATATGGATTCGATTTTACCTTTGAAACGATATGTAGTATAAAAAAGTCTTTATTTCCACATTCTATGATAAGAAATGATTATTTGCAACCATACAATATGAACGTTTGAAATATAGGATTTCTAACACGTAATAAGGACGAGTTAATAAGAAAATCCACGTGTTTGTGGCGTCTGGTGTTAATTAAGTTATTACAAGAGAATAATCGAAGCGATCTTACGAATACACGTGTATCGAAGGTGTCCCTTGAGAAATTAATAATATATATTTCTCTTACACTACCATTTCACAATCATACTAATCATAGTTTGGAAGGACACTTAGGTTACTCACTTTTGTTTTTTTCTACATGAACAGAATCGCAGGCGAAAGCTATATCAAATAAAGGTTGAGTCTTATTGAAAGCGATTCCAGATAAGTCTTACTAATTTTATAAATGAGAAAGTTTGGATTGGTAAATGTTAGAGTTTGTACCCTAAACTGCTGAATGGATCTCGATTAAATTTGGCATAGATGTAGAGGATAGTCTACAAGAACACATCAAGGGCGGATCCAGCTTTGGCGCCAGGTGGGGTTACATATTCGTGGTCAAGTCAATAGCTTGACAAAATATATAAGTATATTTTGTCAATCTCTTGACCAACCAGCTCAGGGGGGGGGGGGGGTCATGACCCCCATCACCGTCCCCCTGATCCGCCGTTGGAACACATAGGCTACTTACTTTTTTTAAATTACACACGGATGGAGACACGGGCGACAAATTCAATTATAAGCACACATTAATGAAACATGCCGTTTCTTAGCATTATAAAAAATTTGTAAAAAGAATTCTCATACCTTTCATACTTATTTACAAATCGGAGATAACAGTTTTTGTAAAGAAGTTTCTAATTTGGGAAGAAACGCACGGGTTTAACAAACATAAAGATTTACGAATTACAAGATAAACATATTTTTGTAGGGATATCAAAGATCTTTTTCAAAAATAATCCTTTTGGTACAAGATTATTTAATACGATGAATAAGGAAATATTTAATCTTACCAATAAAAGACTAACAGATCAACAAGCTTTTGCCCGCGACTTCGTCTGCGCGAAATTAAAAAACCTTAATAAGTAGTCTGTTCTTCTAGACTGTTCTACAATTGTGACAAATTACTTTAGGATCCGTTTAGCCGTTTTAGAGGTACGCAGTTACAAATATTCATACATACATCCAAGCACATTTATATTAGTATGATAATAAGTAAACAAAATTCGGGAAGTCCTTTAACCCTTCGTTACACGAGTTAGGCTTTTTAGAAACAGTTTTCCTTGTTTTCCTTTTTATTTAAGGAGATTTTTTTAAAAGAAAACAAATACATAACTAACATTTATTTGATTAAGATAAGACAAACATATTAAAAATGGCTATCGTTTTTAAGACGACTTAAAAATATTTCATGTCCCAGTCCATTCTCATTTAAAACATTAATTTCGGAGACGTTTACTTACGACCTTATCTTCGAAGAATCATAAAATCAAAATAATTAAAAAAATCTTTAAACATTAAATCAATATCATAAATTAGTAGAAAACTGAAAACCAAAATATTGATTACTTAAAAATTAACATTCAATATTCAAATTATTAAAAAAAAACTGTTAAACATGAAATGTCCAAATTATGAGTTACAATCATTTACATAGGAGCCATTAAAATATATGATGTTACTGGTGATAAATGCGTCACGTGACAAATACTACGAAATAATCGCTCAGCAAATGACATTGGCGTTTTATGACGATATGTTCATGCATCAATACCTTATTAGCAATGATACACTTGCGCCATATACCGGCCTCCGACTTCCGCTAATATTGTGGACACACTGTAAGCGGATTTTAGTCTCTTTCCCTTTTACCCTTTTCTTCAGAGGAAAGGATGGGAAGAAAAAGTGGATTTGACGGTGGAGGAGACGCATAGGAAGGGGAAATGTCCTCTTTATGTGCGTCTCCTCCTCCGTCTATTAAGGGTAGATAACGCATCTGCAATGGGGATGTTTCCTAATTTTTAGAATAGCCTTTATTTTGTAGATAAACCATGTATGAACACGAAAAAAAATAGTATAAAATATAATACTCATTATTTCAATAAAAAAACACGTAAATAAAAACAACTCTTTCATTTCCCCCCAAAACGTCTCATGACGTCACTTCTTTGCATACGAACCTCGCGTCACGGCCTGTCACTGTCAATTTGAAAGAACCATTGATTGATAATACTCGTAAATCTTTGTTGTCTAAAGTTGTTTTTAGTAATGGAGATAAAAATGAAAAAACCAAAATGAACAGAAGGTGATACTTTTAACGTATTAATTACACTTGTTGCTTCTCGTGGAAGATTATGTTTGTGTGTAAACAGTGACTGCGTCCTACACCAGTGTGACCAGGTATAAATTAAATTGTACTATAAGCTACTTTTATGAATTTTGATATATTTTTCTTTTGTAATATTCATAAAATGTTTTGCTCATAACTTATGTCGTAATTATAAAAACACTCAATAATGGAGTCCTCATAATATAAAACACGCAAACTCAATTATTACAATCATTTAGAAAAAAATATAACTACAAAATGCACTGACATTCACTGAAGTTGGTCACACTGCCATGTTATATGCAAGAAAGTGACGTCATTGGTGTTTGAGATCGAGTAATGGAGGGTAAAAAATATTGCAGCGTTTTTAATTTATATTTAATTTGAGACAAACATTCAAGGTCTCTAAATGTTATTATAGGTTATAAAATGCTGTCTTTAAAATATTAAACATAACTTTATTTGGATTTGTAACATTAGGAAACATCCCTATTGCGGATGTTTATGGGCAGCGGTCGCTTTCCATTTCGGTGGATTCGGGTGGCCGCCTGCTCGTTTGACACCTTCTACTATATAAAAAAAATCAAACGCGCCATAACTATAAAGATTTAATACAGACTTTTTTTTATCTTTCGACTTAAATGTAAAAAAATGACGCACAAGGGAAACATTTAAATGTAATTTTTGACGTCACATTATGGAGAAACCGACAATTTTAATTTTAATAAAAATGAATATGCAATCCGCTCCGCCGACAGTTGAACCACGCACCGTCTGACTAATAGCGTCACTGACGGCACGCGAATTTTTCACACTTTTACACGTAGCTTGTGGTTAATTAGGTTTATTTTCGCAAACAAACCGCAAGGCTAAATGAACATAGGTTCTTCGAAATTCATTTGTTTTGGACTAGCCGATTGTATGACGCTACTGATAAATGGCCAAACGTATTAGCTTAATTTATATTCATTAACTGAGTAAGATTATAAGATCATTATTGTACACGCTAATATAGTGTTTACGTCCAAGACATATGAACTAATATTGAATTCACGTTGTTTAATTTATAACTTTGTATTAGTAAATCTGTTTCGGGAAAACCGTATGTTTTGGATGTTGCGGTTTTGCGATAGAGTGAACAAAATATATAAGATGATTGTAATTATTTCTAATGCATTTTAAATTAGTAGTTTTGAACATCGGCGTAAAAGTAGTTTTTTTGAAGCTTGATTTTTGAATAGTCAAATATGTATCTAAGTTATCTGTACTATTATAATAAAGCGTAAACACACACTTTTTTGTTGCCTAAGATGTGAGCAATTACACCATATTTTTGAATAATTTTTTTTTTTTAATAAAAAGCCCTACTTGCGTCACGCTTTAGACTATATATTTTAACGCCATTAAACTTATGGGGTAAATATCTTGGATAAAAACCGTAATGTGGGAAAGAGACCATAAGTTGCTGCCCACATTAAGGAAGCAAGGTTGTCATCATGTCATGTCATTTTGACATTTGCTATTGATAATTTGACAAATGTAAACAATATTTTTTTTTATAATTTCATGCGGATAAAGCCGCAGGGGAACAGCTAGTAGATATAGATAGTAAAACATCTTCATTTTCATTTATCTTCATAATTTTTTTTTTGTATTTTTATATCAAAATCTCTTAAAATCCCAATATGATAATAAAGCTTTCCACGTGTCTTGGACGTGCATATCATCAACAAAACAAATTAAATACTTCTCGTATTAGAACCGGTATTATGTACAGATTACGTTCATTGACTGGAAAAATCTGCGACAACCAACATATTATATACGTGAATGGTTAATTACATACTTTAGTTTATATTACATCGTAAACATCGAAAAAAATAATAACATGAGACAGAACACAACACTTGAACAGGCAATAAGCAACAAGCACGTGTATGGATGAAATTCTAGGGATCTTATGGCCAGAAACTATACTCAAGACACGTTGTAGATAGCAGCTGATCGGTCAGCAAATAAAACGCCGCAAGTGGTTATGGATTGACCATACGCTTCGCCGGGATCCCAGTCACATTCCCAGGTAGCCCCTGGAGTGGATCCCACAAGGAATAAGAAAGCGTTGGCGCCCTAAACAAACTTGGCGGCGTTCAGCGTCGGCCGACTTGTAGGCAATCGGGCTGTCATGGCCGAGACAAAACGCAGAGCCCAGGATAGATCGAGCTGGCGGCGTACTGTGGACGTCCTCTGCTCTACTTTGGGGATATAGAACAAGATGATGACAATGATGACGACGTATATGGATGAAATAGCGAATGGTGTTTGTGCGGACCTAAGTAACCTAAACTTAATGACTATGACTAAAAAAAGATGCTTAATTCTCATAAACTACACAAAGTTTCGCTTACAATGAGAAAAATGAAATGTATACAATGTAATTATGAGCTTGAGGGTGAGTACACTGTAACTTTTAACCGTTATCCTTCCGAGTTACTGGCGTGAATATGGTATTTGTGATACGGTACCCTAGGTATTGACAACACAATTTATTTGTTAAGGGTTCTAAGACCCATGATTTTACTGAGATAATTTTTCTTATCGCATAAAACTTTTAAATGTAACAAAATATTATTTAGATTTTGCATATCTTTTGAAACAACTTGTTTTAAGCTGCAAAATATAAAAAGCGTTTAAGATTATTAAAATTTGTTCATTGTTTTAGGAACTTGTAGAACGATACCAACACTTTTAAAATATACTATTCTTGTATACTAATATTATAAAGAGGAAAGATTTGTATTTTTTGTATGTATTTCACGTAAAAACTACTGGGTCGAATTCAAAAATTCTTTCATCATTAGAAAGGTAACTTATCAGTAAGAAACATAGGCTATATTTTTTATTTCACGCGGGCGAAGTCGCGAGCAACAGTTAGTGTTTAATGACATACAACTTTTTGTTATCATTCAGCCTCCACTATCACTGTTTATAATTGCAGTTTTGCTTTACAACAAATTGCAAATCAAAATAACCGACACCAATATAACTAATTATGATAAACATTACGAGAAAGATAGAGAAACTAATTGACATTTAAAGGTGACATGATCAAGAAAGGAGTGACGACTGACGACGAAAGATCGATCTGATCTGGAAATCCTAAAACTTCGGGATGACAGGGAAATAATGATGCTCCCTTATTCAATAACAAGAATTGATAAATAACATTCTACAAGGAAACCAAACTAGGAAGATAAAGCTGGGTACACACTTTTTAACTGTCCAGTCCAACTGTAGTTAAAACTGAGCGAGTGTAAAACTAAACGTGTGTAACAGCCTTAAGGAGACAACATTGTTATGCAGTAGCGTGGCAAGATAACAAAGATAAGATATAAAAACATTCTTACGAAACGAACAGTAGAGTCGTCAATCCAAAGTTTGTCACAAAACAAAACACAAACACAAACTTGTTACAAACAGTCCATAAGTCCACTCTCGACAACGGATACTCTAACACTGAACAAAAAGCAATGGAGTAAACACTATTACATAAAATTAATTACAAATAATTACGGGTAAACCGCAACGACGCGAGCGACGCCGCTGTCGGCCTTATGCCAAGGCCACACTGCAGGTAAACGCAGCGTCGCGAGTAATGTTTACAAGGAAGTACTGACACGACAAAGATCTAGTCATCATTGATGACAGTCTATGTTAACAGCGATTGCCAATAGAACGAATAAACGGTTTTAATATCAAAAAAGCACTAGCTTAATTTGACTTTATCCATCATTGCTTTGATAAACAAAAAGGTGTAAAATGTTCCAAATAACCACTATAACAAATAAAGATCTTCAATAACAATATTTTCTACATAAAGCGAAAATCTTCATCATTCCAAACCGTATGATACGTATTTCTATAACCCAACAGGTGTGGCGCCACACTAAAACTTGTTTCCTAGCAAACACCGGGCACGACTTGAGACCATTCATTTCAATTACTGAGATACACCGATATTCCGCCATTGGCCGCAAACTTAGTCCAGATATACACTGTCTCTTTGACTAGCAATAAGCTTCCTTCATGCAGAACAAACGCATCTTTGTATGCTGCATAATATTTCCGATCTTAGAGGTTATAAGTGCTATAAAGATATTTAACAAGATCTGACATCTGGATTTCCTTGTAGTGGCAGATTGCCAATTTGCATGGCATTGGACGTTAGAGAATGTTATTTTGATATTCTGCTTCTATTAAAGGATAGTTTGAATCTTGGTACTCTACACTTGGGTACATTTTTAAGTTACTTGTAGCTGTTGTTTAACTTGTTACCGACAGCGCGGCAGCCAAAAATACAAAACACTTTTTATTCTAACACATCATTATTGAAAACTTATTTACACAAAAAATATACAAAAAACATAAAACTCGAAACTATGTCGGTCACATCTTGACTTCTTCTTTATATATATATATTTTCTTTTACAAACGATTATTGCCTTGGTGGCCAATATGCAACCTCTTTCGCTATATACATACTGCTTGTCAGCCAAAGAGGTTGTATTTTGCACTCAACAGCTGCACTAGTATAGTATTGTTATGTGTGGTTTGTAGTTACTATACTTAGAAATTATAAAAACTTTATTTTATTGTTTACATTTGTCATATTCTCGATTGCAAACGTCAAAATACCAATTACCTTACTATGGCAACCTTACTTCTTGATGTCAACTCGTATCGTATGGTCTCTTTCCCACATTAGGGTTTTTATCCAAAACATTTACACCCTGAGTTTAATGGCGTGAAAATATATAGCCTAAAGCGTGTCGTAAGTGTAGGGCTTGTTATTAGAGGAATAATTATTCAAAAATATGCTGTAATTGGTAACATCTTAGGCAACAAAGAAGTGTGTGTTTACGCTTTATTATGATAGTATAGATATAGGTTTATTGTCACAATAATTTCTCCAAAAGAATTCTTCAATACGTAAATAAATGTTGCTATTTTATGCTTTTAGTTTCAATATAACATCGTGTAGAGTCTTGTCTAGTAACAAGATATGAAAGTTCACATTTTGCTCTAATATCTTCTTTAAATACACTACACCATACAAATGCATTTATTTGATTATTAAAAAAAATCCCAGCCTGTCTATACTAAGATCATAAAGAGAAAAGATTTATGTTTTTATATATATTGAAAAAACTCAAAAACTACTCGACGAATTAAAAATTCCTTCACCGTTAGAAAGGTTACTAATTTGTGAGTAACATAGGCATTTTTTTATTTCACACGGACGAAGTCGCGTGCAACAGTTAGTAATGACCTTAATCTTCCACGAAGTAGACAAAAGATATTTTAGGACAACGAATGTCTTCGTGGTCTAAGCGTCATTTGTGAACAATGCTACAATTTCTTGCCCTTTACATTCACGGCTTTAATGATATTTAAATGTAAAAGTAATAGTCCATTTTCGGACAAAATGTTACTTGTTAATGCGGAAAGAGCATCGAAACGTTTTAATGAAAAGATTCTCTGTATGTAAAGCGTATTTTCAATAGCAGATTAAGAGCAAGCGCATATCCTTAACTAAACTACCGAATTGTTGTGCGATTGTCGATTGTTTCGCAGCCAATTCAACTGTTTAGTTGTACAACTAAAAATCGAGTGTGCGCACCATATAAGCATATAGGCATCAAAACGAGACTAAACAGTGTGAAAGTTTGGTCAAAAGTGTGCATACGCTTTATATTTTATTGAAATAGTTGCAGACGATGTTAATGTACTATTTATTTTT
This sequence comes from Papilio polytes, assembly GCF_000836215.1. Lineage (NCBI taxonomy): Eukaryota > Metazoa > Arthropoda > Insecta > Lepidoptera > Papilionidae > Papilio > Papilio polytes. The sequence goes on along the minus strand of NW_013528248.1, from coordinate 1,218,679 downwards.
AGTTAGCTCCGACCTTGCCGCGCGACGCCATCTGTAGTAACAATGTTACACTATTCCGAGAACGCAATGTCTTCCACACAAACGAGCAATAGGCGTTTAATGATAACTCTATTTTCAGCAAAAAGACAATTGTATTTATTGAATTATGCTAAAAAACTATATTTAAAATCAACTATCGAAACTATGTAAATGGAACGTAATCTTAACATAGATTAAAAATTATTTACGTACGCCAATTGCCTGTTAAAATAGATTTCTTTGGGTTACCAATATACGCGTAAATGCTATAGTAATTGAAATAAATACCAACACATTCTGATATTCACCAAATATTGCGAATCATCGTCATCTTTTTTCTTTTTTTTTCATCAGATTTTTGTCCTCCACATCTATCATACGTCATCTCAGTCATCACTCCCTTCTTGATCATGTCACCTTTCACGCAATCCATCAATCTCTTTCTAGGTCTACCTCTACCAAATATTGCGACTATTTGCATTAAAATAATATCAGCAAGAATAGAGTAAATACACGTAAGACAAAGGTCGGACAACCGATTTTAAATGCGTAAAGCAAACTAATAATTTATTACAAGTTGTAAAAACTCTCTTATATTGAATTTTACAAAAAAATTCCCAATTACTATTGATTCAACACAGATAAAAATTCGAAAGCGCATAATTGGCATACAAAAACAAAGTTATCCAATCATGACAATTAAACATTTCGGCATTTGTTTCGGTCCCTACCTTCACTGCAACCACAACACAGCATATTACAACACGAACATTCTTGTAGTGAACACGTACGGGCATTCACCTGTACCATACCCTGTCACTGAAGGGAAAGGAGGCCGAAATAAACACTAGTGACGTCAACAAGCAATTTTTTTACGATTAGATCTTACCTTATATTTCGTAAAAACATCTGACCAAACCCACATTAATAAAATGTTGGATCAAAATAGCGTTTTGCTTATTTTTTTTTTAAAGTAAACAGCCAGTGGCATTATCTGATTTTAACAAGAAACCAAAGCTTTAATGTAAGTAGCCCCATCGGTTTCTTGAGCTTATGAAAGCTATCCAAAACAAAAACATTAAGCAAATACAGAATAATAAGATAAAAAATAGAATACATATAATAAAATTGGAGTGTCTGTAATGTTAAAAGAATAATTCCAGATTTCGGGAAGATGATGTATTTGCGTTGCGTCTAACGAAAATCGCATTTAAAAATGTTTTATCTGTCTGTTTGTCAAGCCACGTTTGTTTGACGAAAGGTAGCTGACATAGACAGGCATATTATAGGCTACTTTTATCTTAATATTGCGTAAACGAAGTTGCGGGCAACAGCTTGTATAAAATAACTATATCTAAAATAGTTTTCACCCGCTAGAATTAAAATAAAACCGAAGTAGCCTAAGTGTTCTTCAAGACATCCTACATACTCTACATCTATGACAAATTTCATCGACATCCGTTCAGTCGTTTCGGCTATAAACTAACAAACATCCATCTAAGCATTTTTTTAAATTCAAATATACTATACATTTCATAAGAGCCTTGGCTCCTGCACTAGGTACCCCTGTGCTGCAGGAGTTAATCCCTTTCCTCATTTGTGAAAAGATACATCTTCGTAAGTACCTAAACAAAAAAAAAATCGTTACAACAATTATTATAAAAACAAAGAAACAGAAAAATTACATACAAGTTTTTTTTGTATTGGAACGTTGTTACAGTCGAGTGTTTATGTATGTCTGTGTGTGAGTACATGTGTGTGAGGGTGTGTATGAATATATGAATGTATCGCTATAAGCATTTATATTATGTAACGTAAAATGTTTGTGTACATATATAGTACAAAATATATCTATGGCGCTGTATTAGCATGTACATATAAATACATAAAATTAAATGACCGATCACGAAAGTTAAGAGCGGGCGATTGTCGATTGTTCCGCAGCTGACAACTGTTTAGTTGTATTTAACAGTGGTAGTGCCCGCTTTAACATCTTAGCATTGCAGGGCTGCCACGCCCAGTGTAATACCACGGCCACACAGAAGACAGGCGTCAAATGAAAGCAATTCCGTGTACAGTCTGATGAGTGTGGTGCCGGAGGCCTAATTTAAGTCCCTTTCTCTTTACCACCCTTTTCTTATAAGGAGAGGATGGGAAGGGGAAGCATAGGAAGTGGAAATGTCCTCTTTATGCGCGTCTTCTCTGTCGGATACGGGTAAGCAACGCATCTGTGGGCAGTGGTCGCTTCACCATTTCGGCGGATTCAGGTGGCCGCTTGCTCGTTTGCCACCTTATGTTATAAAAAAAACATCTAAAAATCGAGTGCGCAAAGCGAGTTTACAGTTGTGCGATAGTTTAGTTTCTGGTGTGCACACGTTAAGTTTACATTATGTATTTATTCCACAGACTTGATTTTGACGAGAATTATTAACAAAATACGTAAAGATACGTTATTCATCGATGCGTCCAACTTGAAGCAGAGCCATTTACATTTTAATTGTTTAAAATCATAAATATGCAAATAGACTTTCGTGTGAATTAAGCGAATACCTGATTAAAGAGATAAGTATAACACGTCTTGAAGTCACACGAACTCCGTTAGTAGCGCTTCAGTGATTTAATCTATACTATTATAATAAAGCGTAAACACACACTTCTTTGTTGCCTAAGATGTCAGCAATTACAGCATATATTTGAATAATTCTTTTTTTAATAAAAAGCCCTACACTTACGTCACGCTTTAGGCTATATATTTTCACGCCATTAAACTTAGGGGGTAAATATTTTGGATAAAAACCCTAATGTGGGAAAGAGAACATCAGTTGTTGCCAACATCAAGGAAGCAAGATTGCCATGGTTTGACATCGTGTCAAGTCATTTTGACATTTGCAATTGATGATTTGACAAATGTAAACAATAAAAAAAGTATTTTTAATATCATGCGAATGAAGCAGCACGGGAACAGCTAGTACTTTTACAAATAAAAATACCAGTTCCTCAGACAATGTTTTATTAATTAAACTCGGTTAATTTTACAATTTTAAATTTAAATTTCGTTAGTCGAAGCGCACTGTAAATGTACAATCGCATACCGGGTCCAGAGTACAATATGAGACCTACAAACGGATTAGGTGCCGATAGCTATGCAATATACTCCACCCGGCTTCGTTATCTGAGGGCTTATTACGAATATTGGTGAGAATTTCGTAACGTCATATGTGCAGCGCGTTAAGTCCACCAACAAAATTTATCGATGATTACGAATACGTTCTCACATGTCACGTCAATATTCGTGATAGACCCCCTGCTGTCGTGTTTGTCGTTCGTATTGCGTGTTACACGGACCTGTTACATTGATGTTAATCAGACAGATAATTGTTCAATTAATATTTTCTATACACAATTAAATATCCGCTTATTGTCTACAGAACATTGACTGCATACGAATTTGAAAATTCTTATGTTGTAGTTGTTAAAAAAAAATATTAACGCTTATATGAAAAAAACGATACCCACCCATTCAACATATATGGTAGAGTTGTATCATCATTTGTAAGTTTTTTGGTCTAAAAGGTTTAATTTAAGAAAATGTACACGCCATAAGTGGATGTTAACTTATATAACACTTATTAACACAAAAACTTGCAAAATCATTTTAAATTTCTAGAACAATGTATGACAGTACGACCCGTAGAATTAAATTTTCGTATAACCCTTTTATATAATCTATATATATAATAAAATAGAAGTGTCTGTTTGTAATATCAAGAGAAAAATTTCGGGATTTCAGATAGATGATGTATTTGCGTTGCTGATAGCGAAAATCTCTTTAAAAAAATTTTGTCTGCCTGTCTGTCCGCAAGCCGCGCTTGTTCTGGGTAATCGCCGAAACGGCTAGGCCGATTTCGTCCGGACTTCACTGAAGGGTAGCTGAAAGAGACGGGCATAATAGGCTACTTATTTTATCTTAACATTCGTGAACAAAGTCGCGATCAACAGCTAGTGTTCAATAAAATTTACAATTACGCACTATTACGTACGAGGTTGCATTTTATGAAAAAAAAAATTATACATGGTTTTTATTTTTTTTGCAAATAATTTACGGTTACATAACATAATTTTTCCGACAACTTTAAACTTTCGTAGTTTTTAATAAGATACCAGCTTTCGCCGGCGACTCCGTCCGCGTAGAATTAAAAAAAAAAACAAAAGATAGTAGCCTAGTTCTAGAACAACCATCCATCCATCCAACTAAATTCTCGTATTTATAATATTAGTATGAAGTATAGCATGGGATTCAAGTTGGGGAAGGCCATGTCCAGCTGTGGGCAGATAAATGCTGATGATGATAAGATTCAAACACCTTAATTGTTGTCAAAATTTGCTACCTAATTTGTACTCAAAGAAATACCATACTTTCCTTTGTATTACAGTACTACCAAGCATTTAATACGCAAAATATCTTTAAAAACAAACCAAACATCATTTAGATTTGTACACGATAACAATTTCTTATATAACAAGGCTACAATCGCTGGGGGCAATGACCTTACAAACGTATGATAAAGCCTTCGAACGCGCGTTTATCTTACATACTCAAGTATTCATAATACTCTGTTCATATCCTGTGTAAATATCAGATTTGCTGCTATTCCCACGTGTGGATAATAAAGTTTAAAAACCTTTTTTTTAACATATATCATAAGGTGGCAAACGAACAATCGACCACCTGAATCCGCCAAACTCGCTAAGCGACCGCTGCCCATAGACATTCGCAATAACGAATGCGTTTAAAGGAAGAGCTTCTATCGTCAATTCCGCCTTTCCTTTCTTTTACTTATAAGAAAAAGGGTGGGAAAGAGACTAAAGTTGGAACTCTGACACCACACTCATCAAAATGCGGAGTTACAAAATGTTTTCAAAATTCAAATTCACAAATGACAACCATGGTAACCTTGTATCCTTGATGTTGCCAGCTTATATTTTAAGGTCCCTTTCCCACATGAAGGTTTTTTCCAATTTATTTTTAATAGCGTAAAAAATACCTAAAGCGTGTAGTAAGTGTAGGGCTTTTTATTAAAGAAAGTATTACAAAAATATGCTGTGATTGCTGACATCCTACGCCACGAAGTAGTGTGTTTACGCTTTATTAGTATAATTTAAAAACATTTGCGGCCTCTTGTAATATGAGACATGCTTTGTAAATGTATTCATGTACATTACATCATAGATGTATTTTAACATATCGCTACACATTTTTCATTATTAAATGTAACATACGTAAAATGTGAAAAGTACACATAGTTTGTTACGTAAGACCCTTAGTGTGGATACAGCTGGCTACCTTATGTATTTAAATACGCTCAATTGTTCTATGTTTTGCAACGAATACAATCAAGGCCTTATTGATTTATTTAAAACAGTGTTACATACGTAAGGTTGATCTAAAAACTGATTCACGTCAAATTCTTGATATGTCAAAAGATACATGCTTCTAGCTTCTAAATTATGCTTCTAGCTTTTCCCAAGATTGTATCCACGTAGAAATAAAAAAAACAAAAGTAAACAGCACATGAGTTCCTTCTAACCATTCTCTACATCTATGCCAAATTTCAGTTTAAGCCTAATAATTCTTTTAGTATAGATGACTTAATAAATCATGTGTTATTACGTAATCTAAAACTAAGGATAATGATATTTTATTGATTTAAAAAATTAGACTGCAATTATCATTGTTAACGTAATATGCGATGACCTTGAATGAGATATCGCATACGGTGTTGCTTTTAGATACAATCAATGGAATGAAGATACAAATATATGGATCCGTTTTATCTTTTACAGTAGATATATATTTTTAAGGTACATAATTACAAACAATTATTTTTCACTCGTGGTTCCAGTACTCACTATTAAAAAAAAACAAAAGTAAGTGTCCTATCTGTTCTTCCACACTATACTCTACATCGCCAATAACATCGATATTGTTTAGCCGTCTAGTAAGATAAGGTTCTAAGATATTCACACCTTATTCTTCATTGACATAAACAGCGTAAGTTTCATTATCAGCCTTTGTCTGCCCACTTTTGGATATGGGCCTTCCTCAATACCTACAGAATGCGGTCCTCCACCGCACTTAATGAACAATCCATGCAACGTTGTTACATGAGACGAGATGTTACTGTTTTTTTCGTATAGGTAGATATTAGAGTAATAATATGATAACGTGCATATGAGGCATGTGAGGCATGCGCCTCGGCGTGCGTTCAGACAACGCTCCAAGGCCCTGATAAGAGGCGATTAGATAGCGCCGGCAGACCCGCCACGATATGCCGCCTACGGTAGCTAACCGAATAACATGTATTTACTCTCGCTTAGTGTCTCCTTACATTGATTGACTAAGAAAGATACTTAGTATAGATTATTCCGCTAAATCACTATTATCACCATTTATATTACTACTAGCTTTAGCCCGCGATTCCTTACGCGTGAAATTAAAAAAGTAAGTAGCTTATGTATTCTTTCAGACTATCCTCTACATCTGTACCAAATTTCATTGCGATCCGTCAGTTTAGGCTACAAACATCGATCTATCCTTCCATCTAAATTGTCGCATTTATAATATGAGTAAAAAGTAAGATATTTTCTCTAAAATACCGTCTAATAGAGTACATATTCTTCGAATATTACCTGTCACTTGTAACCGCTTGCCGCGTGGCTTACCACGTGTCTTACCACGCGTCTGCCTATTTGCTATGTCTTCCGGTTCCGTATGCTGGTTGATTTATAAAATACGTTCCAAATTTAAATTCGTAATAATGAATCGTTCATTTACATGAATTATAATACTACTGGTTACTTATGTAACGATTTCTCCGTTAAAAAAGATATTTCCGATTGAATATAATCAATTAAGTATCTTTTTCACTTTTTAAACATATTTAAATAATAAAATTGGAATAATAATGAGTACTTCGATATTTACAAAATAATATTTTGTCTCTACACTCCCCCACACCACGAGGGCGAGTAAATATTTCTAAAAATGTAAAGTCAAAAACCTCTGAACAAACACGACAATATTAAAATAAGCACATCACTGTGAACTCCGATCACCTTGTTATAGTCAAACAAAAAGGCACATATCTTGCAAATTAAAATTAAGACCATTGTGATAACATTATCAGTCACGAGACGTTTAAAATTAGATAACAGTGCAGTTTGAACTGTACACTTGTATTGTGATACTGAATGTGGCGCTTTGTTGACTTACCATGCCTACCTGCCATTCGTAACTTACAATTCAAACAACAAATATAACAGTTTCCACGAATTAGCAACATTGTATTATTAAACAAAGTCTAACAAAGAATTAATATATCAAAGGAGGTTTCAAAGTAGCCCCCTTCGATAAATTAAGGAGAAATCAGCATTGTATGGACATGTGTTGAAGAGGGAACAATCATGTAGATGAAATTTAGTTAAGACTGTGGTGTGACTCACTGATAGAGGGTAGGCAGAGATGTTTGGATTGGATTTCCGCGTGGGATTTTAAAAAAAGTAAGTATCCCTTTTGTTCTTCCAGACTATCCTTTATATCTAAGTCAAATTTCATCGAGATCCGTTCAGCCGTTTAGGCTACAAACTCTAACAAACGTTCATTCAAACATTCGCTTATACAATACTAGCTTTCGCCCGCGACTCCGTCAGCGTGGTATTAATAAAAACAAAAGAAAGTAGCCTATGTGTTCTTCCAGACTAACCTCTACGTCTATGCCAATTTTCATCCAGATCCGTTCAGTCGTTTAGGCTACAAACTCTAACAAACATCCATCCATCCAAACTTTAACATTTATAATATTAGTATGAAGTATGATTACTAGCTTTAATAGAATTAAAAAAACGAAAGTAAGTAAGTAATATGATCTTCGAGACTATCCTCTATATGTCAAATTTAATTGAGATCCGTTCAGCTGTTGAGGCTACAAACTTAAACAAACATCCATCCAAACTTTCGCATTTATAAATAAGATTAATTTGCTATATCGTTAAAATGTATTCGAAGAACTATGAGAGATCGTTGGTATCGCACAATCTTGATTCCTACGCTACTGATAACGAAGTATATTTGGATTAAAATTGTCAGGCGCTGATAACAGTCACGTAAATAATATAATACTTTGTGCAATTGTATGTTACGTCATTATTCGTAGTACGGTTCAAATCTTTCTTTGTTTTACACTTAGTTTATTATCACGAATTTTATCACCTCGATATTATAATACCAAAGTATTCTACGCAAATGTTAATTTATAATTTAGACTTGTGTCTGTCTATACTATTATAATAAAGCGTAAACACACACTTCTTTGTTGCCTAAGATGTCAGCAATTACAACATATTTCTGAATATTTTTTTAATAAAAAGCCATATAACCCTACTCTTACGTCACCCTTTAAGCTATATATTTTAACGCCATTAAACTTAGGGGGTAAAAATTTTGGATAAAAACCCTAATGTGGGAAAGAGACCATAAGTTGCTGCCAACATCAAGGGATCAAGGTTGTCATAATGTCATGTCATTTTGACATTTGCTATTGATAATTTGACAGATGTAAACAATAAAATAAAATTTTCATAATTTCATGCGGATGAAGTCGCACGGGAACTGTTAGTTTAAAAATAAAATCATTTGTTTTGCAGTATTTTTTTTACATTTCCTAGACGCACACACTTTCTTTACAGTCTTCACAGTACCTTAAAAGTTTCATTCTCGTTGTGGTCGTGAATATAACAAATATACAATTTTTGTATATTTACATTGTACAATTCTTTGTCAGTTTGCATCCGCGTCAATTAAGTTCAATGAAGCGTGATCAGCCAGGGTCTGCATGCTTAGTCCTTGACATCGGGTACAAATAAATCGATCAAAGGTCGCCGCTCCGTCGCATTTGATACACTTGGAAAAATCATTGTCAATACAACTTACTGTTAAACTCAACAATGAATCTCTACTTTTGCTTATTTATAGGTTTGTATAATGATTCAGGCAAACCTTGATAGACGAGAATTTATAAATTACTAGATTTCGCACGTGACTCCGTCTGCGCGGATTAAGAAAAAAACAAAAGTGATTAGCCTATGTGTTCTTCCAGACTATCCTCTACATCTGTACCAAATTTCATCGAAATCCGTACATCTGTTAAGGCTACAAACTCTAACATCCATCCATCTAAACTTTCGCATTTATAATATTAGTATGAAGTATGATTAGAAGGGAGGTCGATAAATTTTTGTACTCTTTTGTAAAACTTAGTTTTTGATCAATAAGTGAGCCAGTGATAGCGTAAAAGGTGATCGAATACATTGATTTAAGATTTTATGGTTGTAAGAGCAACTTTCGCTGTGCTGTGCATAGTTCAACAAACCGGCCACACTCAGAGACGCGCCACAACTTTAATATTCATTAAGATATATTTTTAAAGGGTGATTAACCTCATTCCTGGGTTTATTCCGACACAGTACAATATCAGTTAATATTGAATACTTGACGTAATATAATTTAAACTATATTTGATCTTAAATTAATCATACTAATATTATAAGGGCGCAAGTTTAGATGGATGGATGGATGGATGTTTGTTTGAGTTTGTAGTCTAAACAGATCTGGATGAAATTTGGCACAGATGTAGAGCATAGTTTGGGAGAACACATAGGCTACTTACTTTTGTTTTTTTTAATACCACGCGGGCGGTGTCGCGGGCGAAAGCTAGTAAACTAATAAATTCGTGTGGAAATTATATAACCCAAAATTTAATTAAAAAAAAATGGTTATCTATACTAATATTATAAAATAGAAAGATTTGTATTTTTGTATATAATAAGATAACTCAAAAATTACTGGGCAGATTTCAAAAATTCTTTCACCGTTAGAAAGATAAATTATCTGTATGTAACATTATCTTTTATTATTTTTTAATTTACGGAGACGAAGTCGCGAGCAATATCTAGTTTAAATAATTAATGTAATTTCAAACATTTCAATATTCTTCAAACTTAATTGGAAATAGGTGAGAGTAATACATTCTTTAGACATTTGGAAAACACAATAAAAACGTATGTAGCTCCATTTTCATACTGTCCATACACAATTGTATAATAAAAAAAAATGTTTTAAAAATAAAAGCAAATCCACGTTCAGAAACGAGAAAAATCAACTGATAAAAATTTAACATTGTTAGTTCGTTCGTTAACATCTAGTTTACTGTTTCGTTATTTGCTAAGCTCAGGAGGTTACTTCTATCTTAACATCAGGGGTGTGTCCTACAATAAACAGCGTATCTTAGTGCCGCAGTAAACATGACATAAACACGGGTGAACGTAACTGTGTACTACGCAGTTTGAGGGGCACCGAACGACTCGAATGTGTTGGACGATATAGGGGGCAGAGGAAGGGGACCACGTGAAAGTTGTTTTTAACGTAGTCTTGTTTGTTTATTTTGTTTAATATATGGTGAAATTGGATCGAAACTGTTATTGTGCTCCAATTTATAATTATTAATACAGTAATTTGATAAAGATCTCGCAATCGGCCTAAAATAGTCTCTTTGAGAAAACAGAATAATGTCTATACGGCAATAGTTCAGTAATTTGCAGATTGGGAAGGACTAACAGATGTACTAAAAAAAGCCAAAAAAATTGAAGTTATTTAATATAGAAAAATGTTTTCTGATTGCGATATACAATGAAATTCTTTATTTTTTAATAATTGCAATAAAGCAATAAATAAAGTCGTCAGAAACGAAGGCATTTCCTTCTATTGACCATAAAAACGCCATACGCAGAAGTTCCATAGAAGACATCATTACGTTTTTACTGGAATTAAAATAAAAAACGCTTCCATCTTGACATGATAATGAATAAGTTAGCATTAAAATGCACCAGACTGTATCGGTGTTGTACAGTCAGCCTCATAAATGTGTACATTTACAAAACTTGTATACTCATTGGATTACAAAAATACGCGGCACATCTATCGTATACTTCCAACGAACTTTTGCAGACCATCAAGATGAGAAAAGTAACGTAACTCGGCCACGTGCTCAGGCATAACAAATATGAACTCCAACTCATCTTGATGGGAAAAGGAGTGTTGGTCGATGAAAGAAATTGTGGTTACAACATCCGAGAGTGGACAGGAATAGCGAGTGCCGTCCAACTATTTCGCCTTTCAAGAGTAAAATTTGGAGAACTGGCCACAAACCTTCGTTAATCGGAGAAGCACCTTAAGAATACATCCAACACATGCACATATCATTGACGAATATGTGGATACGTTTTAAACCAAAGACATATACAGTTTTGTATGTATACAATATTATGCAGCTAACTGTACTTACGCTGGTATGTGGGTTGAATACTACGAATATTGTGACTCAAGATAATAGAGTACAAGTGTTAATTAAACCTACGTACTGAGTTTAAGCAGAACCAAACAGTATCTTAACAAAATTACAATGCAACTTTGAATTAAGTGAAACACTAGGCTAAACGACTTATATCGGCTGAATTTTCTTCAAAAAAAGCCTAAACTTGGGTAAAGACCCCACTTTAATGAGTATTGATTTAGTTGTTAATAGTCACTTCTTCATTAACATGTAAAAAACTGTCTACAGATAATATTGCCGTAATAATCTATCAATAATATCATATTAAAACAATAAAAACTAAAACGAAGCACGTGTGGAGTGCAGCCAATATCTTCACAATTAGGAGCATTCATTGTTCTGAGCCCAATCATCGCTGATGTATTCGCGTTACACATAAACACTGCGAATTACCTAAGAACCGTGCGATAGTAACTACAAGGTCAAGGCTGATCAGCCACGCTTGCCCACGTCACGCGGGAACCGAGATACACCATCCGTCTCCGTCGCACCTTGGTAATTTCGCTAATTAGAGCGTGACAGACGGAGAATTGCGCACGCGCATCTCTACCGTACATCACAAGACTTCAGTGGCGTCCGCATTCTCGGCTGAAAATAAATCATCGGAGAAAATGTCTGTCAACATTATGTACAGCGTTTATTTGATGTAATTAAGTTTGTTTTAAAAACTTTTATTGCATGTAATTTCTTTTATTAACTATTTTTACACATGTACAATAACAATGCAAACATTCTTTAAATAGAAGTAGTTATAATAAGTCTGTAGTCATCGTTATCTATATAAAATATACCAATAATTTCGTCTATACGACAACCCTAGAGTTCCCCAGTCAACAAGTCTATTGCTCAATTACGTAACATGAAGCGCTTGTTAACTGGTCCGATTGTGCAATGATATGTCAGTGACACTCCCGCTGGCTACACTGCTCCTTCGCGCTAACATAAAACTACTATATTTTAACACCTTGATGTTAGAAACATTAGTTTACGTGTAAACACGGCTACCAAGCTTTTAGTTTCAAAGATAAACTATAGGCGTCATTGTAAAAGACACCTCTTTAAAGACATGCAAAAAACTTGTAAATATAATTCTTTTACAATAACTTTTTAATTCGTAAAGTTTATCTTTTTTAGATACTCATATGATCGTCAGTTGTCTCAATAGACTAGGCCTTGGATAATACACGTACACTCGTCAAAGCTGGCAAGGTAGGCGTCGTGTTATTAAAACATCGCAATGTTATCGTAAGCAGGAGGGGATGGACGTATTGTTACTGAACGACAGTCATAATAGGACGCCTTACAGTTTGTAAAATATCAAAGCTTGTGAAATTTATTGTATATTTAAGAATGTACGGTTAGAATATACTATTTATGATATAGATTTATTCGATGGATTTCAAGCGAAAATTTTATTCAGAAAACATACTTCATACTTATAGATGCGAAAGTTCAGATAGATGGACTGATGTTTGTTAGAGTTTGTAGCCTAAACTGCTTAACGGATTTCGATGAAATTTGGTAATGTAGAGGATAGTCTAGAAGAACACATAAGCTAATCACTTTTGTTTTTTAATTATTTCACACGGGTGGAGTCGCGGGCGAAAGCTAGTTTTAATATAGTTATGTTTTACAGTGGTAGAGCCCACTTTAACATCGCATGAATAGGCCCCGGTTCGCCCGGTGTAATACCACGACAACACAGAAGACAGGCGTGAATGGGGACCAATTCTGCGTTTCGTCTGATGACTGTGCGTGCTAGAAGCCTAATTTTAGTCTTTTTTCTCTTCAAGCCCTCTTCTTAAAGGGAAGAGAAAGGATGCGAAGTGGATTTGTCTGGAGATGCAAAGAAATATCTTACTCCCTCTCTCTCTCTCTTTTGGTATAACACTTCCTCTATTAATTAAAGAGCATCTATAAATGCGAATGGATAAAAATATATAATTATAGCCGAATAATATCCATGTAGATTTGATTTAAAACAATAATCCCTTTCACGTGATTACAACACTGTTTGATTAAAAACTTTCAAGCACTGCGCACTTTTATGCTACACAGATAAAATTGATAACATTTTTGTGAATAAAACTTTGGCCCACGCGAGTCAACGACACAAACCCATTCATGTGACGTCCATACCTAATTATCTTATCTTTGTGGCTTCCCTTTACACGTTTAATTAGATACCACATGTTCTACTTGATAACATTAACTATTAAGTTTCGACCACTGAAACACGTACAACTTAACTCAAAACATAACATTTATAAACAAGCAAATATTACTTGCCTACTACAGATCTAGTAGTCTTGTACACTTTATATTTTCATAGAAATTGTACACATAATAATATTATAAGATGGCAAAAGCAAGCGGCCACCTGAATCCACCTGGAAAGCGACCGCTGCCCACAGACATCCACAATTGACGATGCGTTGCCTACCCTTAATTGACGGAGAAGGAGACGCACATAGAGAAGATATTTCTTCTTCCTACAAACTATCCTCTTAAGAAAAGGATGGAAAGGGAAAGGGAGTAAAATTAGGATTCCGGTACCACATTCATCAGAAAAAACGCGGAAACGGTTCCACTTTACGCCAGTTTTCTGTGTGGTCATGGTATTACACCGGGCGAACTGGCCAATTCGTGCTAAGGTATTAAAGCGGGGAATGTTAATTCATAGGTTCTTTCATGATGCACAATTTATTATTGTCTACAAAATCCACATTTTGACTAACACAGAGGCTATCGACACAGAGAGTACATGGATGCGCTATTTTGTTTACTATGAGTTAACAGAAGTTTCTTTAAATGACACACAAGTTTAACAAGATATTTGTTAAATATCGTGTTTTATCGTAGTGGTAGTATGTACAGAGCGTGTCTTGGTATCGAGTATCGATCAGTACACAGGCCGGCGCGAGCCCGCTGACCCCGCCCGCCTCTGATAACTAACAGATAAGTGCACTTCGCATACTCGTATGCCTGCCTGCTAACACCCGACTGTAGCATACATACATTACGCGACCTAGCCAAACTATACGGATCTAGACCGTTATTAGTACCTATCTTTTGTAATTAATAATAAATTATGTTTAGTTACTTCATCCACGTCATTAAACTAATAAACGGTTTAATTTTAAATAAGTGACAGACATAAATAAAATAACTTTGATATATCTACTTGTTTGTTTATCTGTGGAGTTTATATTGCATATAATATTATTGAGCCTAACATCAAAAGATCGTGCCGCTTTTGATTTTCGATCCGGGTCCACAGACTTTAGCTACAAATAACTTTCTGCCGACCTAATAATGTTATTGCATATGTGGACCATAAATAAATCTACAAATCTCTCAACTTCGTTAAAATCGAGGCGAAAAAAAAAATTAAAATGATCTTTAAAAATAGTAACGAAACTATTCAAGTTTTGCTTACTCTGTGCATATTTTGTAAACATTGTCATAATATGGACAAGTCTATTTTGTCAGCTATTTGTGACGTAATGGATATATCTAAAAAATCGGTAACAAACTTAGCTAAGCTAATAAGCTAAATTTAAATAAAATTAGTTTTTATACAGGTTCAGCGTCTGTTTAAAAAAAAAAACACCGTTATAAGCGATCAAAGATAGTAAACGTACATCATAATGCAGCATGCAATGTTCATAATATTATTTTCCTGTCCAACATTCGTTATTACAACGCTTGCGTTCAAATAATAAACAATCCGTAATCCAGACAGATAACCCAATTTAATAACGAGTTAACTCATTATTTATCTACACAAAGTATACAATACAAATTATTTTTTAAATACTAAAGTAGTCAATTAGACAAACGAATGATGCAGTATAATTAAATTAAATATTTTAACAGGAACGTTTTGTCTATCTCGATAACTAGTCTGTGAACGTAAGCAATTCTTTTCATTCGGACTTCTTTTGTTAACGGGTTTCAAACACAGACATTCTTTTCACTGACGCTACTAGTATTTTGTTCTCATTTAATTTTCGCCATTTTGGCACTGACGGTATAAAGATAGAACAAGAACCGTCGCAGACTACAGATTTTATCGGCGGATAGTTTAGTCGGCTCGACGGCCAAGACTGTCGGCCGATAGTCTGGAATCTGCAGGGGCTATTAGCCGACAGTAACAACTAGTGTTATTATATCGGAACGAAAAAAAACTGTCATTTCTAAACAGCGAATTGTGTGGAATATCTATAAAGGTCGATTTCAAAAATGATTTTTTTTAAATAATAATATCCGACTAGAATTACTTTTGTAACGTTTTAGAAAGTGATCATTTACGCGTTCATTCTTTTATAAGTCTACATAACACGTGACAATTTACCGAGAACTAAGTCGTTTCCTCGAATCAAGAGGAAAATCTTTAATAGAAGTTCGCATCTAACTTGTTCTATGATAACGCAATAAAAGCAAGGTTTATTTATTCCGAGACACACGTGATAGTTACGGAAGCTGCGGGAAGGCCGGTATTAACTTCCCTAGAATATCGTCATTTAACCTCACACACGGTTAATTACTGCTGCACAGTCATTAAGAAGTCTATCTTAATGTCCTAACTAGACTAAGTGGCTACCTTAATTACGGATTATCGAGAAAGTCTACATTTAAATATAACAGTCCGAACTCAAGTAAAGTCTGCCTTTAAAAGTTGGTCATTTGAAGTTATGGACAGTATCCAGAATTAAGGGTTAGAATACACATGCCAGCGATATTTGCATGCTAGTTACTAGTTATGCCAGTTACAAGCATGAGTAGAAAATTAAATACGACATGATATTTTTATAGAGACGTTATATGAACATTTTAGTTGCATGTGTATTCCCGCACTTATAGTTAGCGACACATTGCTTGTCTGCCCCTTTTAAAACGAATTCTATAATTTATAACTGAACTACTGATGGTTTAATTCAATCTCCTAGTTTTTTTCAATTAAGTGTATACCACAAAAACACTACTTGCGTAACGCGGAAGCGTATGCCACGGTGAAGCGTAATTTTTTTTCTAAGAACTTATAAATTACATCAATACGCAACTAGAATGCTAACAGATATTGTTTTGCACCTCAAATACACCGTTTTACAATTTTGCACACCATACTTATTTACTACAAAACTTAAAACTTCTAACGCTTTTAGTATTGTATATGCAGACAGTACTTACTACTATTAGCAATTTTCTTGCGGTGTTTGGGTGGCGTAGTTTTAATTACGAATTATGAACTCGCTCACTTTCCACAAAATTGTAGCAATTTAATTTATCCTAGTGCTTGTGGGTCTAGAAAAACTTGCTACATACTATCGAAAATATCATTGGGGGCTCATTTGGGCGCCGCCGACGAGATGAAGAATTATGATTTTACTTGCGGCAGTAAACGTGTTAATTTAAGTACTCACTCAATCATAGAACGCCCGATTCAACGGATGTTAGCTGAGGCGATAACATTTTTATAATTTTACTGTGTCGCAGAGTAAGGTTACCGGACGCGGACGCATTCGTAGAACGCAAACAATACGAATACCAACATTGATTATAGTAAGCAATCACGCCTGTAAACTTGAGGGATAAAAGAGTGTAAAAAAATTACAAACCAATCTCTCCGCTACATTTTATTGATTCTAAAGCAAAAGTTCACTCTTATATACGTAATCTTTATGGAGGGTCGACACAGTTTGTATTACTCTTCAATACTCTATCTATATAAATCTTCGCCTTCTTACGCAGATCTTTCACGTATTCTATCCATATATTCTGTAAAGTACTAAAAATGTCAGAAACATAAAATGACTCATCTTCAAAAGAGTATAAAATTATGTAATCCAGGTTGCTAAGGAAAATCTCTCGGCTAAACTGGCTTAAAAACACGAGGATTAAGGGTTCCCTAGGCGACCGCCTCTTTTCACTAGTCGAACAAGGACATACTTCTGTCTCTCTTTCTACAAAGAGAGCGAGTGTGATGTCTTCCTTTCAGATGTACAATCGCGGAAATCAGCGGTGTCCCACTTAAAAAATTGCCTTCTGCAACGAGACAAAGCCTTTCTACAAATAACTAATTATATAGCAGTATGCGGTAAAAACGAACGGATAAAAATGAAAAGAAGCCTTGTATCACGAACCGACTTTTCGTACAGACACATTTATAAGCTACGTTGTATTGATTTTAATCCACGTCTCGTTTGAAATTTTTCAAAAAATTTTAGCTCACCACCGCCAGTGTCCCCGACTGTACATATATCCGTCAATCGTCTGAAGTTGAACACGGAAGGCGTTCAACAAGTCTACACATACGTGACTATCAGGTGAAACAAGAAAGCAAAACGAAACTCGCGCTGTGAAAGTATTAATTAACTAGTCGACTGAATCGTCTCTAACTGCTATATTTTATAGTTATTTATCTTATATGTTAACATTTCCTATGTTGAGTCCATACTATAACATTATTATGTAAAGAGCTCGTAATCAAGGAGATTCCTAGCAAGCGCTTAATTAATTGTAACGTAATAGAGCCAGATTCAGTATGGTATTTCAAACGAAAAAAGTTTAAAATTAAGATAATATTTCAAGGCAATGTCATGGTTTAAAAACTCAGTATAATAGCCAAATACTATATTTTTAGCACAAAGAACGTACAATTTGCTGAGCATGCGAATGAATAATCTGTTTACACAAACAATAATTACCGACTTGTCAAACAGAAGCAACAGGTTGTGCTCGCAGATTAAATGTTTGAATATTTTTATGATAACGTTCTGTGCGTGACGAAGATATCGGAAGCAAGAAGGATGAGGACCACTATAAAAACAAATAGTAAGTAACCAGGTCAATACCAACCTCTCGCTACATTCCCTTGCCCCACCGGAGCTCCGTTCACTTTGATCCGTCTCCCGTCTGCTGTACATTTCAAAAGCATATTTCCAACACGCTCACGTCGTGTGATCCATTCAACATCCAATTTAAGCAACAAACGTTTTCGAAGATTATAAACACGCAGTTCCTACATAATCTTCGGTGCGAACCGTTCGGTCGCCGTACGTGACGTCAAAAGTCAATTTGAAAGCACTCGAAACGACACAAAAACTTGTTATCTTACTGTCTTATAATAATTGCCCTAACTATATAGATTTAGAAAATGTTCACAAAACACTATGACCACTCATATAACTTCTTGATATTTTGTTAGAACACACAATTAAACCTTTAAATACAATCTACGAAACAACACACCGCTAGATCGTTTCATTTGATGGTATGCGTGAGTCCACTCCACTTGTTAACTGACACCGATCCAACAATCATATCAACGAATCAACAACAAATTGGAACTGAACTGAAGCAGAGTCGGAACGCCAATTTGCGAGTGACAGCTCGCGTCAAATGTCCAGGTGACTGCTGTCAAACGAGAATTATAGAATTTGACAAACCACCTAATGAAGTTAGCTATAGCTGGGGAAACTAATTTGTTTTTACATTAATATTTCTTTTTATTACAATAAACATGATTAAGTGAATGGAGTATTACAAAAAGGATTGTGAAATACAAGATATTTAAAACATTGATTATATTTTAAAGGAATTAATACATTTCATTTCACGAATAGGTTTTACACGTAGTTTAATGTCAATCGAATTTGACAGCGCGCCATTTTGATACATTCAGAAAAAATAGAAGCGCTTTTCGGACGGTTATTTCGGAAGCGTTTGGAAGCGTTTAGCGTAACTGTTATAAAACTTGTTCCATAATTGTATTAGAAATGGGCAAAAAGGACAAAAAAGGCGAAACAAGTGATCCGTCCAGCGAAGAAGAATACGTAGTGGAAAAAGTGCTTGATAAAAAAATAGTCAAAGGAAAGGTTAGTTTAGTCGAATTTTGAATTTTGATATTTTACAAACCAATTTTAACAGGTTACTTATAATTTCTGTGTTATATACGTATAATTTAAGTGATTAATTATTCAAAATGATACATTGCTTCACTTGAAATGTATTGTTTTGGATATATGACGCGAACTTTTATTTAAATACTTCAGCTTTTGCATTCAATTAGATTACTTATGTTACATGAAGCAGACAGTTCAGACATTATTGTTGCTAAATCTACTACGATTTAGTTAGGAGTCGCACAACTATGCTGTGCGCTAAGCCATATTTATGTAAACAAACTGAGGAAGATTTTATTTACTGATCTCAATGCATGAAAGCTGTTCAATAAAATGTAACAAATAGAATAATTACTTGTATTAAGATGTCTCAATTGCAAAAAGGCCTGCCTGGCTTTAAAATCATTTTTAATAGACTTCAAACAGGAGAAGTTTCTCATTTGTTTCTGCTGTGTCACCTCATGTTGTTTTAGATCCAATATCTGCTAAAGTGGAAGGGCTACAGAGAAGACGAGAGCACATGGGAGCCTGTTGAAAATCTCGATTGCGAAGAGTTGATCAAAACATTTGAAGAAAATAGAAAGGAAAAAGAGGTAGGTGTCTTGCGGCTTGGCGAATGTTGGGCAGATAGTATAGTTGTGCGGCAGGACATTAAGGTATATAGGGAGAGCAGATATGCAACTTTGAGCCACCAAAATTATTGATGCATTTAGTAATTGCGTTAAATAGATATTAAGGGAAGCTTTTTTCAAAAAAAAAAAATTTAATTTAGGGAGATTCCTAAGTATCAATACAAAACAAAATGGAAAAATACTTAAACTAATAGGTTTTCTGTCAAACTTTGTTTATACTGTACAAGTATATTGATGATTTTTCAAGAAATTAGGAGACTAATAGTTTCATAATAAGGTTTGCTTAAAATTGTTATTTTATTATAGAAATCCAAAAAGACTGAAGAAAGAGGCAAGAAACGAGTTCGAGAGTCAAGTGTGGAGACGAGTGTGTCGGGACGCAAGGGCCGCGGCACCAGTGTCTCCTCTGTTGAGGAACCTAAAGAAAACAAGCGTGAAAAGGATGAAAAATCAGGCTTTGATAAAGGTTTAAAAGCTGAAAAAATCATTGGTAAGTTTGGTATTGTTAATAATATTCACCATCATCACCAGCTCACTATACATCCCCAACGAGGGGCTCGGAGCCTACCCTAAATAAGGGTGACTAGGCCATAGTCAACCACGCTGGCCAAGTGTGGGTTGGTGGACTTCACACATATCTTTGAATTTCTTCGCCGATATGTGCAGGTTGCATCTCAATGTTTTCTTCACCGTTAATAATATTAATCTGTGCTAATGTTATAAGAGGAAAGATTTGTATTTTTGTACGTAATTAAATAACTCAAAATATACTGGGCAGATTTCAAAAATTCTTTCACCATTAAAAAGCTATATTATTGCCGAGTAATATAGGCTATATTTTTAAATTTTATCTAGTGGATGTCATGAGCATATAGTTATAAATATAAATAAATCCAATATTTATGAATTGTCCATTTAACAAAAATTTGCATACAGTACATATCATACTCTTGTTGCAATATAATACTTAAAACAATGTCAGAAGTCTGATATCAAATGTCTCAATGTAAGCTGACAGTTGTAACCCAAGTAACTTTTTTATTTGGTTTTTAAAATTCCAACACAAACCTTATCTACCGTTTCGATCCATAGTTTTCATCCAGTGGCATAAAAGATAAAAATTGTGATATCTAAACTAATGGTACAAATGCGAAAGTTCAGATGGACGGATGTTTGTTTGATAGTATAGCCAGAACTACTAAATGATTGTCAATGAAATTTGTCACAGATATATAACACAGTCTGAAAAAACACTCATGCTACTACAGTAGAACCTCGATAACTCAAACATTGGTAACTTAAAAAAATAATATGTTCCCTTCCCATCAGAACCCAAAACCTCTACAACATAGACCCTAGATAACTTAAAACCTCTATAACTTAAAATATTTTGTGTTTCCCTTGGACTTTAACTTATCTAGGTTCTACTGTGTGCTAGGTTTTTCAAATTCCATGCAGAGGAAGTCGCTGGTGAAAGCTAGTTTACATCATCATCTCCCTCCTTATCCTACTCCAGTAGGGTCGGCGCATCATCAACACTCCCTTGATCATGTCACCTTTCACGCAATCCATCCATCTCTCTCTAGTTGAAGAAAACTAGTTTATGTAGATAATAAAATTATTATTTATATAAATATATATATGTAAATTGTAATTGCAGGTGCATCAGATGCTACAGGTGAATTAATGTTCCTAATAAAATGGATGGACTCTGATGAAGCCGAGCTGGTCCCCGCCAAAGTAGCCAATGTTAAATGTCCTCAACAAGTGAGTCTGGTTAATTTACTTAATAGTTGAATTTGAATAATGAAAAAACCATAAGCCAGTGATTGTCCAGATAATAAAATATATTATATTAGCCAATTAGATATTTGGAAAATCTATTCTATATTCTATCTATAAATATAATAAAATGGGAGTGTCTGTAATATCAAAAGAAAAATTCCAAATTTCGGGAAGGTAGATGTATTTGCGTTGCTGATAACGAAAATGCATTTAAAAAATTTTTGTCTGTCCACAAGCTGTAATCTCTGAAACAGCTGCAAGATTTCGACCAGACTTTCACTGAAAGGTGTAGACAGCCATATTATAAGCTACTTTTTTATTACTATTTTTTGAAATTGCGAACGAAGTAGCGGGCAACAGCTAGTGTGTACAAGTGAAATGCGTGAAAAATGAGTTATTGATAAATTTTCAGGTAATTTCATTCTATGAAGAGCGGCTGACTTGGCACACGCCAACAGAATCTGAATAATATCGCAGTACATGACTCAAATGGACTTGATACAAGAAACTTACTAAATTTAGTGTTAATTGGTTGTAAGGGCTTATATAGTTATATGTGTGGTGTACAAGTGTTGTGAAGTTTGTGTTCGATGAACTTGCAGTATTGCAACAAATGTGAACAGTTCCCTACCAATGTATTTATTACACAAGTGATACTTTGAAGGTAACAAGTGTTATTTTTTTAACAGTTCATTAAATTTCAGTTACTTAGGATTCCATTTTCAAAATAATGTTTTTTTTTTGTTTTGGAATATAATCTTTTTATGTAATTTTCTAGTGTAATGTATATGTATTGACTAATGTTGAAATATCAGTATATAGATTTATGAAGTAACTTTTAGTGTGAAGACTTCAACAAGATATTTCTATACTGTCATAGAAAATGTATAAAATTTCTAGTAAATTTATTTTTTACATGCGGAAGAAATGTTTCTGAACTTACAACTGCAAAACATTTAATGAAAAGTCACTTTGTTCTAATTGTGTTGGAAATATCTTAGATAAACAATTTTAGGTAAATTGTTGAATAAAACAGTGTTAATGAAAACTTTGTGACGGAAAAAAGAAATTCTGTCGTTTTAATAAAATTGGGATCAATTTCGTTTGACTGTAGTTTATTTTTTGACCGACTTCCCAAAAGGAGGTACTCAATTCGTCTGTATGTTTTTTTTCTGTATTTTTGTAGAATATTGTCAGTTATAAGGCAAGAAACTTTTTGAAATGACTATTTTTGTTTTTCAAATGAATATAAATGTTGAGAAGTTACTTGCACTCAGTAAGCCTGCGTGACATGCATGTGATGTTTATAATAAAACTACTTTAATATAAATAATTGTTTTATTTGAGTATCAATAAAATATATCAGAATAAGAAAGAATACATTTAACGATATATTACTACACAAATATACTAAAATAACTGCAAATCGAAATACATGTTTACAAGTAAAAACCTGAAAAAATCCATATTTCTGCATCAATCATAAAAAATTGTTCACAGAAGAAATTTTAAATAATTGTTTACAATGTAATTAAAGATATACATACAAATGTATGAACAGTCTTAGAAAATAAACAAATAGTGCGTATAAATGTGCTGATTCAAATATCTCTATTTTAAAAACTTAAGTTTTTACTGAAAAGTTAAACAGTACAATTAAATCTGACAGGTAACACAGAACTGTAAAGTTTGACAAATTTGCCTCCAGTTGTAAGATTTAACTGTACAATATATTTTTTCAGTAAAAACTGAATGTACAGTGAACTTTATGCAAATCTAAATCCAAAAATAAAAATAATTTTTATAATAAAAATACCTATATATACCTATATAAATACCTATATATAATATTAATTCATTTCTGTATACTTAAAAAATAATAAAACGATACCGATATTTTGAGAGCTGAAATCTTTTGGCATTACAATGCATTATTTACAAAAATAAAGGCCTGTCCCACCAAATTGTAAACTGTCTGATAACAATCCAACCTGTAAAAAATGTAATGGAAAATCGGATTTTGTTCCCTTATCTGACAGTGACGTCATTTTTAAGCTATCTGAGCCTCTATCAGCCAGTGGCGGGACAGAACCTAACTATATTAGAGAAATAAAATAAAGCTTAATTCTAAAATACAAGTAGAAAAGATTCACAGTAATAAATGCATAAGTAAAATTTTTATTTTCCTAAAAAACTATGAAATAACGAAATCGATACGTAGAAATCGAATTCAATAATATTGATGCTACATTCTTGTTACAATTTCTAAATGACAATATTATAAAAAATATACTACATCTCATTACAAATATAGTTTTCTTGAAGTCAAGTTTTCCTTCAATCCGATGATTTAAGCTTGATATTTATAATCGTGCTTGTTCAGGCCGTTGCTGAAATTATAAACACTATATTTCAATAAAAGCATTAAACAGTAAATTGAGAAAAGTGTTGCCAGTACATTAAAATTTTTATCATTATCATCATCATCACCAGCTCACTATACGTCCCCACCGAGGGGCTCGGAGCCTACCCTAATAAGGGGTGACTAGCCCATAGTCAACCACACTGGCCAAGTGCGGGTTGGTGGACTTCACACATATCTTTGAATTTCTTCGCCGCTATGTGCAGGTTGCATCACGATGTTTTCCTTCACCGTAAGAACGTCGGGAAAATTTTGTACATATGAAAATTCGAAAAATCGAAAATCACATTGGTACATAGCAGGATTCGAACCCAAGACCAGTAGATTACAAGTGTTCAAACCACTGAGCCACCGATGCTCTCAAATTTTTATACCACACCCAATTCTATGTCAATATTTAAAATGGAAAGATTTGTTCTTTTGGAATTTAGTTTGTATTCGACTCAACTAAAAACTGAGCCGATTTTAATAATTCTTCATTAGAAAGGTAATTTATTTGTCAGTAACATAAGTTAGATTTTGGATTATATTTTAATTTCACGCGGGCAAAGTCGCGAGCATCAGCTAGTATTTAATATTTCCGCTAGAATATGAACAATACATAGTTATGCTATACACATTATTAACAAAGTTTATTTACTTTTGAATCCTCACTTATGATATATACTTTTGGTTTGTAAACTTTGTATTACGATCAGATCCGACTCGAAGGACCATTTTCCTTCATCTATACTATTATAATGAAGCGTAAAAACAGACTTCTTTGTTGTCTAAGATGTCAGCAAACACAGCATTTTGGATTAACTCTTTTTTTTAATAAAAAGCCCTATACTAACGTCACGCTATAGGCTATAAATTTTCACGCCGTTAAACTTAGGGGTAAATATTTTGGATAAAAACTCTAATGTGGGAAAGAGACCCTAAGTTGTTGCCAACATCAAAGACAAGGTTGCCATGGTTTGACATCATGTCATGTCATTTTGACATTTGCAATTGATAATTTGACAAATGTGAACAATAAAATGAAATTTTTATCATTTCATGCAGATGAAGTCGCATGGGAACAGCTAGTAGCTAATACATTAAAAGATAGGATATTTTTCAAATACGTAAAGTAAGTAAGTAAGTCAAAAACTGTAAAGTTATTAATTGGAATCTATGTAAGCCGTCAATGTACGTATTATATATGTCATAGGAAGCTATAAATTGATTGTTGCTTTATGTGTAACAAACGTTATTGTCTTACGTTTCAATATTGTTTAAGATAATATTATTAGTTTAATTCCTTTTTTCTCGAAAGTAGAAACTCGATGTCATTTGTATTTAGTTCTTTTTAAAATTACAAGTACGTCAACTTGCATACGACCAATGAGAGCAGAGCAAGCGCCCCGAGTGGCCCTTATTAGGTCGAGCGGGGTCGAGGCGCAGTTCAGTGCTTAGAGGGCGGCGTTTGTAGTGACATGTTGTGGTGCGTGTTGGCAAAGTGGCGAGTCGATTGAGGAGAGTAGTATAGTAGAAGTAAGAACGGTGCCACGAACCCGCTGCTCCGTCGGTGTTGTTGATTTGCTATGTGATAAGTGTAGATTCCGAAATATATTGTATTAATCCGTGTCTCTGGTGTTTTGATGCTTGCACTTCACCTAAATGACGCCCACGAAACCAAGACCCGGTAGCAATGATGTCGGGGAGAAAGTCAACTCCGACATATATATTATATGTTTTTTATATATCTATTATATACCCTTGTGTGTCTTGCTTCTCCTGTCCCACTGGGTTGCCTAGAAGAGATCGCTTCTAGCGATAAGGCCGCCCTTGCGCAAGTCTAATGTTACATAATTTTACCTTTCTTGTATTATATGTACAAAAGTGTTAAATAAATAGAGGGCGGTGTCGGCTGCAGTACCTGAGCATGGCGACGTGTCCGGGCGTGTGCGCGGCGAGCGGCGCCAGGCGCTCCGTGAAGCGCTGGAAGTTGCGCTCCAGCTCGCGCTGGTACTCGCGCTGGTCGCTGCCGATCAGGTTCTTGTTCTTGCGCAGCGCGTCCGCACATCTACACAAACATACATAACAGACATTTATTTTAAAACGAGCTGTTGCCCGCGACATCGTCCGCGTGGTATTAGAAAACATACAAACTATATAAATTACAAAGTTACGTATCCCTCGGGAACCGGACATGTCTCGGGGATGAAGCTTATCCCATGTGTACTCCAGACTTTGTTTTATATCTGTGCCAAATTTCAATAAGATATGTTGAACCGTTGCAGAATGATCGAGTAAACATTAAAAAACTAAACTAATAAATCCCACGGGAACCGTAACTATTCCCGGGATAAAAAGTAGCCTATGTGTTCTTCCAGACTATGCTCTAAACCTGTGCCAAATTTCATGGAGATCCGTTCAGCCGTTTAGGCTACAAACGCTAACAAACATCCATCTAAACTTTCGCATTTATAATATTAGTAAGAAGTAAGATTCTCTTGTATAGATTGTAATGTGTCTGTCAAAAGATTAAAAAAAAGAGAAACATGATCTGTCACTTTTGACAGCCAGACACGTGTTATGAAAAAAACGTTGACCCTTTATTTTCGCTGAGGCTGAAGTTTTCCATTATTATTGTTCCTTGTGACTACTGTTCCTCCTTGGATGTGGAAGTTGCTCCTACATGAGGCAGTCGAAGGAGAGTGCCGTCTGGGGGTCAGAGTATCTGCTGCCCAGAAGTTTAGGAAGCAGTCAAGTCGAAGGCAGATAATGAACTGAAGCCAGCTGATGTGCTTGTTTTCCTTAATAACGCGACAAGATTTAATAGTTCGCTAAAAAAATACTTTATTAATTTTCCCCTTTGGCAAGGGACTGTGTCCAAACTAGGGCCATAACTCATTGTTACGTAATTATATGTGGGGAATTTTGTCTCGTTGCGAAACATAAGGTAATTATTATTATTCTGTGGAATATAAAATGATGTGTGAAATGTTGAAAGTTACTTTTTGGAGAAATCTTTGAATGCGAGACGCAGCTTGTTGGTGAGGCGCGTGGGGGGCTGCCGGCCCTCCGCCACCGGCGCCAGGAACACCTGCACAGTACATAATCGCGTTGTCTATACAATATAATAAAGCGTAAACACACACTTTATTACATAGGAAAGTCAATCAAAACATATTATTGAATAATTCGTTTTTTTTTAAATAGCCTTACACTTCCGACACTTTTTTGGCTATATATTTTTACACAGGGGTAGGATTAATAGAAAAGATAATCATGAGAGAAAGAGACAAAAACTACAAGCCAATAGCAGCAAAGAAGCAAAATTGTTAGTCAAAGAACCTCATTTGAACTTTGACATAAGAATTGTACCGGCGATTTTCTGGTCCTTCGAGCCGGATACATGTATGAAAGGAGGAGGTAGTGGGTGGTACCTGTGCGAGTTCCAGCGGCCCCTGGTTGACGGTGGTGCCGATGCAGCCCTGCACCACCATCTGCAGCATCTTGGGGTCAGCAGGCTCCTGGCACGTCGCCGCCGCCAGCTCCGCGATCTTATTACATTAATGTTACACTTTTAAAACCATATTAATATTTATTTACATATCTACTAGCTTTCTCCCGCGACTCCATACGCATGGAATTAAAAAACCAAGTAGCTTATGTGTTCTTCCAGACTATCCTCTATATGTCAAATTTCATTGAAATCCGTTCAGCCGTTTAGGCTACAAACTTAAACAAACATCCATCCACCTAAACTTTCGCATTTATAATATTAGTAAGATTCGTTTACGCTAAATGTTCTTACTAATATGATTAGATGGATGGATGTTTGCATCTCCAGAACAACTTAGTTCACCTTGATGAAAATTGACACAGACGTAGAACATAATCTAGAAGAACACAGACCCCTTTTTCTTCTATGTAGAGTCATGGGCCAAAGATATAACTTTAATGCAATTGTTACCTTCTTTTGTATATCTTCAATGGCGACTTCGATTGGCGAGAGAATGATTTGAGTCCGTTGTACAACCTGGAAATATAACAAATGGAATTTAACAGTGGTAGAGCCCGCTTTAACATCTTTGCACTGTAGGGCTCGCCCCCAGTAATACCACGACCACACAGTACAGGCGTCAAGTGGAAGAAATTCCGCGTACAGTCTGATGAGTGTGGTGCCGGAGGCCCAACTTAGGTCCCTTTTCCTTTCCACTCTTTTTTTGATGAGAAAGGATGGAAATGGAAAGTGGATTTGACGGCGCGGAGACGCATAGGAAGGGGAAATATCCTCTTAATATCTTTACGCACATAGCGTCTCCTCCTCCATCAATTAAGGGTGGGTTTAATATTCAACCATTGAGCTAAAAATAATAAAATAATGTTTTAACACAACCGGAGTTGTCATGAGACAATTGACGTGAATCGTCTCATTCCATTCATAACATACGCTCAGACGTCACTGCGATGTAAAAAACAACAAAACTCAAGGTCAAAAAGTCAAAAATCGATTAATTTTTATTATTCCTGGTACAAATAAGTGGTAATTAATAATTCTATTCAAGATTTTTTTTTATTTTAAAGTTGGTTTTGATATCGTGTTTACAGTAAAACACTTCAAGAGTGTATTTCTATATAAACTAACGTAAATGAACTGTGTATTGTGAACACAGCGACGCCATATTAGATAAGTCACTTGCTTCGACCAATAGTGTACGTTTTAGAACTTAGCGAGGGAATTTGAAAAAAGACACTTTTTAATGATTAAATTTTGCCACTAAATCACATTATTTTAAAAAAATCTTTGCAGGACTGTTTTTATAGTAATAAAGTTTACTTAAAAAAAGTTTGGTACAATTTGGCGTCATATGAATATTGCCTATTACGGATGTCTATGGCAGTGTTTGCTTCGCCATTTTGGCGGATTCAGGTGGTCATTTAAGTAGTGGGGTACCTGTATGCGTGTCTTGACGTAGGGGAAGTGGTGCGCGGTGGTGAGGATGGTCTTGCGCTTGCACTGCTCGGCCAGCGCGCCGTGCGCTCGCCCGCACACCGTGAACGGCGTCGCGTACATGAACCGTTCTGCGCACACGCATTACATTCTATTTATAACTGTCGCCCGCAAACTTTACATCATATTCCCACGTGCATCTACCTTCTACCAGCTATCTTTCAGTCAAAGACCGGTCCAAATTGGGCCACCCATTCCTGAGATAGCGCTCCCGTTGCCATTTTGACAGCGCGGAATTAAAAAAAAAGCCTATAATATGCCCGTCCGTGTCAGTTACCCTCCAATGAAAGTCTGGTCAAAATCTGCCCAAACGTTTCAGAGATTACCGGTAACTAACGCAACTTGCGGACAGACAGACATTTTTTTAAATGCGATTTTCGTTCTCAGCAATGTTAATACATCAGTAACTGTTTTCAGTTCGATCGATTGATGTAACGCAAATATAGGACTCAGGTGAAAGGTAAAGTAAGGAATATCTGCAAGCGTACTCCGTTTAATAAAATTACTAATATCAGCCGTTGGTCGCGACTTCGTCCGTCAAATTACAAAAATAAATAAACATGTTACTCAATAATAACATAGCTATTAAAAATTTAAAAATCGGTTAAGTAATTTTTGAGTTATTTCACATACAAAAATATTGTATTATAAAAAGTAGAGAAATCTGTGCCTTCTTTGAGAAAACCCACTTGTAGACTTTCTTTTTAGAGAGAGTATTTTATTTTTATTTCTTAGTCAATTTAAATTAGCTGTAATTCTACGTAAATAGGTTTTTTAAACAACTTTTTGAATACCGAGTATTTTATTCGATTCCTGATATTATTGTTATTTATTAGTAACTAGCTGATGCCCGCGACTTCGTTAGCGTGGTACAAAAAAAAACAAAAGTAGCTTATATGTTCCAGACTATCCTCTACATCTAAACAAATTTCATCGAGATCCTTCCAGCCGTTTAGGCTACAAACTCTAACATCCATCCATCCATCCAAACTTTCGCATTTATAATATTAGTAAGTGTAATTATTAACTGATGTTATAGTTGCGCTCGTAGTGCGTGACGCGTTTGCGCAGCTCGTGCGGCTCGAAGTAGGGCTCCACGTAGGTGATCTGGATGTAGGCCTTGTCGGGCTCCAGCGTGGCGGGGTCAACCGTGTTGGAGTCCTTTATTATTACCACGTTGTCCACACCGAAACGGGACCCGTAGAAGTTCTGAAAAATACCAAATATATGTTTAGTTTAGTGTAGTCAATGTTAACGCAGTTTGTATTCAATGTTCAATTAGAAAATGGTGTTGTTTATTTGTAACTTATGTACAGTCAGGGAAATTCACAGTGTTCCACTTTTTTTTTCTTCGTTCCTTGCAATGAGACAATATCTACCTCTGCTTACAGATAACCAATAAAGTAGCAGAGAGTTATACAAACTAAGGGACAGCCATTAAACGCAAAACCATATACTATATACCTTTTTTAGTTCAGACACATAAAAGCAACATCCTATTGTATATTCCGTATCGTCCAATTGATACATCTAAACGAGGCAACACTAGCGCCATCGTGGCGATAATAGCGCCAGCATTGCAACACTAGCGACATTCCGACATTAAAGAGAATTACGTAACGCCAGCGCCATCTGTCGGCATTTGATGGAGTCAATATATAAGGTGGCAAACGAGCAAGCGGCCACCTGAAATCGCTAAAATGGCGAAGCGACCGCTGCCCATAGACATTCGCAATTGCAGATGCGTTGCCTACCTTTATACGACGGAGGAGGAGACGCACATAAAGAGGATATTTCCCCTTCTACATCTCCTCCACCGTCAACCCACTTCCTCTTCCCAACCTCTCCTTATAAGAAAAGGGTGGTAAAGAGAAAGGGACTTAAATTAGGCCTCCGGCACCACACTCATCAGACTGTACACGGAATTGCTTCCATTTGACGCCTGTCTTCTGTGTGGTCGTGGTATTACTGGGGGCTGGCGGTCCTGCACTGCTAACATGTTAAAGCGGGTTAAAGCAAGAACTCACTTCATTATCCAGAGACAAGGAAACTGTTGACATCGGAATATCCTAACCTCCTACGACATATAAAACATTCAAACTGTAGCTGTAAGTGCAGGTGCGGGGCGGGGGCGGGGGGAGGGGGGTGTACCTCCAGCCTGCTGAAGATCTCGGGCAGCTTGGTGAGCGCGTGCTCCTTGTAGATGAACTCCTCGGCGTGCAGGTCGCCGAAGCGCGCGCCGAAGAAGGAGACGCGGAAGTAGGAGCCGAACACGCGCTTGCCCGACAGCTGCTCGATGCGCAGGAACGCCTCGTTCAGTTTACTGACAACAACACTTGCTTCAACTTTCAAATATATACAGTAAACAAAATATATCTGTCGCATTGCATTTCTTCAATGTAATCTCCGAAACGTCTGGAATGATTTGGAACGTAGCAGAGACGCGGGAATGCATAAGAAGACTTATTTTAAATTTGTATTTTTTTTAAACAAGACTAGTAGCTATTTAATACAAACTATGTAATGGTTTACAGGTATAGGTCCTCACGAATAGAAATATTGTATACTAGCTGTTGCTTACGATTTCGTCAGCGTGAAATAAAAAAGAAACGGTTAAAAAGACAGCCTATGACACTCACAGATAAAAAAAACTTTCTAAGGGTATAAGAATTTTTAAAATAGGTACAATAGTTTAGTTTCTGAGTTGTTTCAATATATACAAAAATTCAAATCTTTTCTCAAAGAAGGACAAACAAACATTGAAGCCGATAGTTTAAAGTACCCGTGTATGTTGGCGAGCTTCTTGTAGTCGCGCTGCTCCTCTGCGATGGGAATGAGCACCTTGTACACCTCGTTGACCGCCTCGTACATGCCCGCCGACATCAGCTCGCTGGCCGCGTGCTCCAGCAGCGCCTGACACGCAAATACACAGTTTATAACTAGCTTTCGCCCCCGAACTTCGCTCGCGTTGAATATAAAAAACAATTATTATTTTCAATGAAGAGCATTTATCTCTTTGCAAGAAACAAGGCGATTTATAGAGCACTGCGTATTTCCGCGATTGTACATTACGTACAGTCGCGGTAATCCGCGGTGCACCGTTTTAAGAAAAAATGTCTTTATCATTACGAGAAAACTCCGTCTCTTCCTACAAATCACTAATTGGATACCTTTCAGTGCAAACGAAGGGATTATAATAAACTTTGATAGTGACATTTTGCGTTGCGTCGCACCGCGTACTCCCGTGAGTGTACCTGCAGCTCCTGGTGCGTGAGGTGGTGGTGCAGCACGTCGGCGCAGCTCTCGTCGAGCGCGTTGTGCGTGACGCGCTGCAGCAGCGCCGCGCCGCGCCCGCCCGCCGCCAGCTGCTCCGCCGCCAGCGCCGCGCCCTGCACCAGGCACATGCCCGCCTCCAGGTGGTTCGACCTCTGACACAATTACATACCTTTTAATCCCGCTTTAACATCTTCGCACTGCACTCGCCACACAGTACAGGCGTCAAGTGGAAACGATTCCGTCTACAATCTGATGAGTGCTCCGGAGCACTAATTTTAGTCCTTTCCCGTTCCACCCTCTTTCTATAAGGAAAGGATTGAATGGGAAAGTGGATTTGACGTTGGAAGAGACGCATAGGAACGGGAAAAATCCTCTTATTGTGGTCTGTCTCCTCCGTCGATTAAGGGTGGACAACGTATCTGCAATTGCGGATGTCTAGGGGTAGTGGTCGCTTCGCCATTTTGGCGGATTAAGGTGGCCGCTTACTCATATGCCACCTTATAACATAAACAATTACAGGCAGACAATCTACGGGTCCAAAACTAGTTGGTGTACACCTGATTATACGTGAATCGAGCCATTTCATTAGTTTTTGATATTTCGCGATAGCTTAAACAGTATAGCACCTCCATATGTTTCTGCGCCATATTGTTGAGCCAGGTGAGCCGCAGGTCGGGGCTGTGCTGGTAGCCGCGCGCGATGCGGTGCATCAAGTCCAGCAGCATCTCCGGGTCCTGCTGGAACTCCTTCATCTTCACTGTGTCGCTTAGTATCATGTGCAGGTTGAACACCAAGTCTTTTACCTAGAAAATATATCCCGTAAATATAATGTGCAAATTATGTGGGCGTTGCTTATATGCTTGTGAGCGTAGCTTATAAGCTTGTGGGCGTGGTTTACATGCTTGAGGGCGTGGCTTACATGATTGTGGGTTTTGTTTATATGCTTATGGGCATAGCTTATCATGGTGAGCGTAGCTAATATGCTTATGGGTGTAGCTAATATGCTTTTGGATGTAGCTTATATGCTTGTGGGCGTTGCTTATATGATTATAGGCGTGGTTTATATGTTTGTGGGTGGTACCTGTTCAGGGAAAGACGTGTCTTGTAGTTCGACATCGCGCTCTGCGTACACGAGCACAGTTTTAAGGGCACGTCGAAGCGCCTCCTCGCTGAATGTGGTGGAAGTCCCCACCAGGGAGGATAATGACATGGTTACTTGCATCTTGACGCGACTGAAGTTCTGTAAACATTTGTCAGTATTTAAATTTAATGAATTGGAGTTTGTTATGTTGATTTTTTTATAACAACATCTACAGACTCTTAGTCCGTACTCTTTTTTGCAGTTTATTTTTTTCTGTAGCGTAAGCCTTATGCTACATTATTGAGTTCCTAGTACTACTACTTATATCTACTTATGTACTTATTATTAATTGTTTAGTTTTTTTTGTACATTTTTTCTTTCTCCATTATTTTTAACAAATATTCCATTACGTTTCCTTTCCCTGTTTTTGTTAGGTAATGTGTTAAGTGCAAAATACAACCTCTCTGGCTGACAAGCAGTATGAATACAGCCAAAGAGGTTGCAGATTGGCCATCAAGACATTTGAGTGGTTATTAAAAAGATATGATAGAAACAATAAAAGGAAAAGAATAGTTTTGTTAAATATAAATTAAAGAAAAGTTTTTTTTGGTTTTTCCGTCTGCCGCGCTGTCAGTGACAAGTTAAATATATTACGAATGTGGTTACATTGCCGAGCTGGTAGTGCTGGCGCATGAGCGCGTACAGCGTGGCGGAGGCGTGCGCGCGCGTGCCGGCCGCCAGCGCGGCGCAGTGCCGCAGCAGTACGCGGCAGATGCCCGACTCCTCGCCGCAGCACGACCACCCCAACTGGAATACCACTATTACAAATTATTGTAATTGTATTAACGTAATTAAACACTTAGAGCCGCTAATCCTACGAAGATGGCGCGCTATTCCAGTAAGTCCGAATGACATTGACAGCTGTCAGATAGGAACGGAATTTATAGGCCAATGGTGCAGCCCCCTTTTTCTTTTTAACAGTACTAATATTATAAAGAGGAAAGATTTGTATCTTTGTTTGTATGTATTGATATAACTCAAAAACTGGGTCGATTTCAAAAATTCTTTCACCGTTAACACGCTATGTTATTAGTGAGCAACATAGTCTAAGTAATTCATTACTTTATAAGTTCACGTGAGCGAAGTCGCGTGCAAAAGCCAG
Organism: Papilio polytes; assembly: GCF_000836215.1. Lineage (NCBI taxonomy): Eukaryota > Metazoa > Arthropoda > Insecta > Lepidoptera > Papilionidae > Papilio > Papilio polytes. The sequence goes on along the minus strand of NW_013528248.1, from coordinate 1,183,962 downwards.
TCTATACTATAATAAAGAGGAAAGATTTGTGTTTTTGTATGTATTGATATAACTCAAAAAACTGGGTAGATTTCAATTCTTTCACCGTTAAAAAATTACGTTACGTGATAAGCTTTTGCACGCGACTTCGCTCACTTAAACTTAAAAAATAATTAATAACATAGCCTATGATTATCACTAATAACATAGCGTTTTAACGGTGCAAGAATATTTAAAATCGACTCAGTAGTTTTTAAGTAATAGCACTGAATAACATAGGCTATATTTTTTTAAAACCACGCTAACAAAATCACAAGCAACAGCTAGTACACCCTAAACAATCCATAGATTATCAGTGAGTACTATTAACTATGTTTTTTACCATTTTTTCCTTGCGGACGACGTCGGGAGGAACAGCTAGTAGTTAACATACTGAGACCCGTATGAGGTGAGAGTACTTGCCTTGAGTATGAGCGCGCGCACGGAAGCGAACATGTGCTGCAGCACGGGCGCGCTCTGGTCCCGCTGCAGCGCGCGCAGCAGCACGCCCAGCGCCGCGCTGCACGCCGCCTGGCCCCACTCCACACCACTCACGGACTACAGAAAAAAAAACTGATCTGTATGTCGTAGAAGGGTAGATTCCGATGTCAAAAGTGTTTCCTTGTCGCTGGAGGTATGTTTCCATTCGAGGTAGAGTTCGTTCGTGATGGTTTCAACGGCACTCTTCTTACTAAGTCAGTGGTACACGTCTAGTTGCTTTATCATTATCTAGTTGTTAGCACAACTGCAGTTCAATCTTACTAATATTATAAATGCGAAAGTTTAGATGGATGGATGGATGTTTGTTAGCGTTTGTAGCCCAAACGGCTGAACGGCTCTCTATGAAATTTGGTACAGGTTTAGAGCATGGTCTGGAAAAACACATAGGCTACTTTTTATCCCGGGAATAGTTACGGTTCCCGTGGGATTCATTAATTTAGTTTTTTAATGTTTACTCGATCATTCTGCAACGGTTCAACATATCTTATTAAAATTTGGCACAGATATAAAACAAAGTCTGGAGTACACATGGGATAAGCTTCATCCCCGAGAAATATCCGGTTCCCGAGGGATACGTAACTTTTTGTAATTTATACAGTTTGTATTTTTTCCAATACCACACGGACAAAGTCGCGGGCAACAGTTCGTTGATAAGAGGAGAGAGTCTATAAGGTACAATTCTTATTCTGTAAGTGTGACACCGCGTATTGCCGCGACTGTACCTGCACGATGGTCTCCAGTGCGTGCAGCAGCGCGAGGGCGAGCTCTGCGGCGAGCGCGGCGGCCAGCGCGGGGTGGGGGCGTGCGGGGGAGGCGGGGCGGGAGCGCGCCCCTCCCCGCACCCACTCCTTGCGCCAGCGCTCGCGGCCACGCCCCCCGCACCCTCGCCCTGATGAGCCACCTGGATATAATTTACAATCTATTTAAAAGCTTCATCTAAACATTTAAATAAATTTGACATATATTATACATAACAGTAATAAACTCTCACAATACCATTAAAATTAATAAATAATTTATAAAGTTGTGCATAAAGAATATTAATGAAAAAATATTGAGAGTGACTTTCTATCAAATTGCCCAAGGTACTAACTTTTGCTTAAGATTTCATCCGCGAAATTTATTAAAATATATGTCGCAGGAAGCTATAAATTGATTGTTGCTTTATGTGTAACAAACGTTATCTTACGTTTTAATCCGAAACCAAGACCCGGTAGTAATGATGTCGGGGAGAAAGACCCAACTCCGACATAAATAATAAACATATTTTTTAAAGTAACAAACGGTGACAATTTAGCTATCCAATAATTTTTGAAATCGTTTCACTAGTTTTTATCATTTACATAGAGAATTGCAAATGTTCCTCTTTATAATATTAGTTTAAATGTGTTTTAAAATAATTTTTACCTTTACGGCGCATAATAAAGTCATTCCGAGCGGATCCTTGTCCCAATATAACGTCTTCTAACTTCGCTTTTATATCTGTCGTCTTACGAACATTTTGTTGTGCACATTTCAGTATTTCTTTGCGACCCTGGAATAAAATTTACTTGAATCTGATACTGGTTACTATAAATTAAAGGTTAGTTAGTATTAAATTTGAGGGGGCGGAGGAGTGGGGGTAGGGGATTCACATTGGGGTTGTAACTGAACTCCACTTCCGCATCCGCATCCGCTTTCGCTTCCGTTATTTCTTATACAGAGTTATAACGGAGGTTAATTTACGTCTTTTAACGCGAGTGGGGCGATTAGGTAACGTTTATGCGGCCCGCGCGGGCGAGCTAGGTCAACTAACTATAATTGTTATATATTTTATTCGCATAATAAACTGTATCTTGTAATTATGTACCAATCTGTATTTTGAATTAACGTAGTTTTATTTAATATTTCTTTAATAAATCGCAAATAATTATAAAGGAATATTATTGACCTCCGCTTCCACTTCCGTTAACCTCCGCTTCCGTTAAAATATCCTGCGTTCCAACCCTAATTGACACATATAGAGGTGAGGAAGGATTCACAATGTAGTACCTTGTACTGGTGGCAGCTGAAGCAGAGGTCGAGCAGCGCCAGCAGCTGGTGCAGGCGCGGCGCGGGCAGCGCGGCGGCGCAGGCGGCCAGCGCGGCGCGCGACGTGCACTTCACCACCCACGCCAGGCACATCAGCAGGCTGCGGCTCGTCTCGCTGTTCAGCGCCGCGCGCCCTTTCTGCACACATCCTCACATTTTTGTATTATTTCAGTACATTTAACAATTCAAATCTTTCCTCTTATCGCAAATAATGCATTTTTTGTCAATACCAACTAATTGAAAAAAAATAATCACTTCCAAATTAAGAAAAAAATTAATAAATCAATTTTGTTGATAACAAAATTTACCTGCTTGAAATCCTCCGGTGAAGATGTTGTGTAAAAATTGCCGAACTGACTTAATTCACCATCTAGTTGAAGTGATTCTGAAAATATTTATTAAATTTTATTAACATAAGGTTTACAAAAAAGTCAGTAGTACTTTCCCTACGTTTGCATCCCACTGCTATCTAATTATTTGTGCAAAGTTTGCAATGTAAAAAGATTTTTTTCTGAAAGTGTTTCACCGCGTATTTCTCTAACTGTACCTTTCCCCGTGGTGAAACCTCGATGCAGCAACGGCTGTACGTCCATGAGTATCCCGAGCAAGGGCAGGTAGAGGCTGGCCACGCGCGCCTTCAGCGCCGCCGGCTGCAGCCGCGGGTCCGCGTCGTGCGCCGTCAGCAGCGCTAGCACGCCGCTCACCGCCGCCTGCTGCAGCACCGGGCTCCTGCACACCATCAGATACAGCTTCCAACTGAGGACCTCGGAACCTACCCTCAGGCGTAACTAGGCCAGTTGACGTCATTTATTTGCAGATGTGTATGTACCATGTTTTCCTTCACCATAAGGGCTACTACGTACTAAACAAAAATAAACAAGCACATTGGCAAATAGCGGGATTCGAATCCAAAACCTGTATGTTACAATTTAAGTGTTTAACCACTGAGCCACCGAAGTTCCACCCAAAAATACTTGCCCAATATCCGGCTCGAAGGACCATTTTCTTCTTCAATTTAGGTAAAAAAAGTAATAATTTTAACAAAGCAAGAACAAAATAAGGTTCTTTTACACAAGCAATAAATATTGTTTGACTCAATTTATTATTAGAAATCTATAGTAATAATTTAATCTTTTTTGATTTTTGAGCTATAGTCTGAAATACTGACTGCAGTTCCAACGCCGAGGTGAGGTCGGCCAGCAGCAGCCCCGCCAGGTAGTGCCGGGAGCGGAAGTCGGTGCTGAGCGCCAGCGGCGGCGGCTGCGAGGTGGAGCCGGAGCGCGGGGAGGCGCCGCCGCCCCCGCCGCCCCCCGGCGGGCCCTCCGCCTCCAGCTCGCCCTCAGCCGGCAGGCACAGCGACACGTAGTGCTCGTGCGAGCAGATGATGCGCAGGAACGACAACTAAATAAAAGATAACAGGATTATTTCATACCAGAAAATCAAATAAAAACCATATAAAAACCGCTTAACCCTACTATGACCTAGTATAAGTGTCATTTTAGTAAAGTATAATCTTATTTATTATCTAATATCATAAATGCAAAAATTACATGGATGGATGGATGTTTGTTTGTTAGAGTTTGCCGTCTAGTTAACGGATCTAACAACAACTAGTGACTGCATATTTATGATCTTATATGTAATCTATGTAGAGATACAGGGTGTTACATTCTATTGCATCATGTAAGAGATATAGAGAGGGAGAAAGAAATCTAAGGAGAGTTGTGGGGGTGATACCTTGTAGTGCACCAGGGGCACAGCATCTGGTAACGAGGCGATCTTTGCGGACATCTGCTTGTGGTACCCGCGGACCAGCGCCAGCACGTAGCCGCGGTCCATCACACTCAGCAAGTCGAAGAGGAAGAACGCCAGGCTGTTGTTGAGGCTCTGCGTCAGACGGCTGTTGCTGCCGTAGCTGTGAGCAATATTACTAATATTATAAATGCGAAAGTTTAGATGGATGGATGTTAGTTGGTAGCCTCAACTAAACGGATCTCGATGAAATTTGGCATAGATGTAGAGAATAGTGTGGAAGAACACAAACGCTACTTGTTTTTGTTTTTTTTTTATGCGGTGTTGGTACAAGAAATAGTAGTTAATTAAACAAAAATCTACGAACAAAAACGGCTCGAAGGACCATATTCAAGTCCAGGTGGAAAAACAGTGTAGAATGTACAAATTTTATTAAAATCAGGCATAAATACATAAAATAAACTCTAAAAAACATCTCTTGTTGGTTAGATTCTTTTAATTAGTTATTATAATTAGATTTAAAGTGTTTTAAACGTTTTTACCTGGATATGATCTCCGCGGTGACGTTGTTGACGAGCGTGGTGAGGTCGTCAGTGAACTGGTCGGGGAAGCGCGCCTTGCGCGGCGCCTCGTGCGCTCCGCTCCAGTATAAATACTCCACCATCGATTTTATCATCAGCTCGAACAGACCCCTGGCAACAAAAATTATAAAAAATTGACTATGGACAACCCTATGTTAATTTTATAAGTCAGTTTCTTAATATATATTAAAGCGTACACTAACTTTTTTTGTTATGTAAGATGTAATCACAGCATATTTTTGAATAATCCTCTTTTTAAATAAATACCCTCATATATACGACACGCTTTAGGCTACATTTTTCCACGTTATTAATAAACTTAGCAGATCAGTAAATTGAAAAAAAAAAAAGCTCTACGAGAAAAGGAAAAAACTACAAGCCAAGCAAAGAAGCAAGAATGTCATAGTCAGTAATATTGTCAGCTAAAACCAAAGGCCTTGGTTGTCATTTGAGTAAACGTAAAATGATGTTTTTTAGTCAAGCGGATGACGCTGCTAAGGAACAGCTAGTAAGTTATAAAAAGTTAGTTCCAAGACAATTTATATATGTTGTTTACCATGAGTTGTGCATGGCAAGGTCCCTGGTGGCGCCGCTGGCTACCACCCACTGCAGCGCCAGCTCCTCGTGCAGGATCTTGCAGGACCCGTCGCTCATAACTAATGTTATCACAAAATGAAATATTTACTCTTCTTTTTTTAAATGTTGGTTTTGGTGTTAACGTTGGTTTAAGTGTTGATGTTGATAAAAGTGTTGATGTTGATAAAAGTGTTGATGTTGATGAAAGTGTTGATGTTGATGAAAGTGTTGATGTTGATGAAAGTGTTGATGTTGATAAAAGTGTTGATGTTGATGAAAGTGTTGATGTTGATAAAAGTGTTGATGTTGATGAAAGTGTTGATGTTGATAAAAGTGTTGTTGTTACCGGAGGGCGGCAGAGGCAGACCGATGTCAGCGTCAGCGAGCGAGGGTCTCGGGATGGTGCACTGGTACTGCACGTAGCAGGTGATGAGGCTGCTGCGTCCGTGAGCATCACACGACGCGCCCTCGTTCATGTTCTGTAACGAATTGGTAATTCACGTCCCTATACTAAAACGATATTTATATAATCTTAAATGATAAAGCCACGCTTCAATTTTTTTTAATATTTAATCATGAATAAGATATCATAGATTTGAACTTTCTTTTTACTTTTTTTACATCTCACGTAGGCGCTATGTGCATATGTAATATCCTGACACACCAGGAAAGGAGACGAATCAAATGACACCTTATTCATCAAAATCTATTATTTCGTTTAAGCTGTAAGTCGTTACAACGGAATTTACATACAATGTTAGCGCGTAAAAAATACCACTTTATGTTAGTCGGGTAACAAACTGTCCTTATAACAAACACATTGTAATACTTTACATTTGTAATGTAGTGTGTGACATTTTTGTGGCTAAAACGAATTGCGTGCTTGTTACATCCTTTCTTTTTTTGTTACATATTGAATGAATGAATGAATGAATGAATGAATGAATGAGTGAATATGTCTTTATAGACTGAAAAAGAAATTACATATAGGGACTAATTCTAAAGAAAACAAATCGTGGCAAAAGGTAACCAGCTCAGCGTATGCAGGAGGGACTAAGTACCTGCGCTGGTTTTCAGCTGGATCCTTCGCACTACACATATAGACAGTTTTATCAGTATGAGCTGAAATTTACTGTTAATAGTACATACGGTGATATCGGTAAATATCTGCGCGAGGCAGGTGAAGACGTCCTGCGCGATGTTGAGCGTGTGGCCGGCCAGCGCGGGCGGCGCCGCCAGCAGCTGCAGCAGCTTGTCGCACACCACGCACAGGTAGCGCGCCATCACCTCCACGTTCGCCTGCTTCAGCTCCGATATACTGACAAACACACAAAATCTTACAATGGGATTTTACCCATAGATCGAATTAATTCATACAATCAATCGACCCGACGGGAAAAATACGTCGATAAGTCAATGCAGAATTAAAATGAAACCATTGTCGTCAAAATCTCGTCACAAACACGGACAGAAAATAATAATAATAAAACGGGATTTTGGAATTATAAACGCAAATAAGATAAAAGTAAAAAAAAAATATTTGACAGCCACATGACAACTCAGGGGTAAATACGAATCAATTTGCATTACCGTACTATCGACCGGAATAATCTCCGATTGTTTATTCATAATCAATATTTAAATAATATAATACCTGGTGCGCAGTTCAGCCTCCATGTTGGCGAGGCCGATCCTCGGAGGGATGTTACCCTCTTGCACCGCCTCGCACGCCATCGCGAACCTCTCTATATACCCGTCCTGTGGATTGTATGTATTAATAGATATAGAAAGTGTGAGAGAGAGAGAGAGAGAGGGGGGAGAGGAGAAGAGTTATGGAGAGAGGGAGCAGAGGATGAGAGCGAGGAGAAAAGTGATGGAGAGAGGGCGAGAGGATGAAAGAGGGGAGATGAGTAGAGTGACGGAGAGGGAGAGAGTGAGAGAGAAGGGCGAGGAAGAGAGAGCAGAAGAGATGGGGAGAGAGAGATGAGTAAAGAGAAATGTCTCAGTTTTTCTCACCAATGGATGTACAGTGGTGTGCGCGTCCAGTGATATGGTAAATATGGGTTTGTGGTTGTCAATCCAGCGCGTGCCGGGCAGCAGCACGTCGGGGAAGATGTAGCTGTAGTTGGGCGGCGGCTCCTCCTGCATCACCGGCAGGCTGAACTCGCCGCACGTCAGCTTGCCGTTGCGGCATAGCGGGAGCCACTGCACAAGTATTTAATTTAAAAAAAAAGAAAAGACCCAAATATCTAAGATGAAAATACTCGAAAACCTTAAAAAAAAAGATTAAACAAATGAAAAAAATGACAAATGTGATTTGTACTTTGCTCTTTTCTGCATTTTTTTTTTTTGGAATTTCAATCCTCAAGTTACTGTAGATGTTTTATGGCGATGTCTGTGTCTATAGTAATATTATAAAGAGGAAAGATTTGTATTTTTGTTTGTATTGAAATAACTTAAAAACCACTAGGCTTTACATTTAGTTCACCATTATAAAGCTTTATTATCAGTTAGTAACATAAGCTAAGATATTACTATTTTTTTTATTTCACGCAGGCGAAGTCGTGAGCAACAGCTTATATACCCTATAACACTCCGAGGATCAAGACGAATCGATTGACACCAAATTCATCAAAATCGGTTAACTCATTTCGTCTGTAGACGGTTACAAAGTTGAGGTAAAAGTATACAAGTGCGAGTGAACAGATATTCACCGAGTATCCGACAGGTGTTTCTACACTCTTCTCCTGCTCGGGCGGCACCGGCTTCCTCTGGCAGGAAACGTGCAGGAACGTGAACAGCAGGTGGTGCTGGTCTCCTAAGTCCGCCGGTAGTTTCAGCTTTATCTCGTCGTATAGAGATGGGTTCCTGGTGTTAAATTAAATATATATAGGATTCAATATATTAATTACTGTAAATATATTAGAAGAAAGCGACACGAAAATATATCAGTATAATTAAGATTTTTGGTGTTTACTATATTTTAAAATAATTTAAATACTGTCAATATATTTAGACAAATACCTACTAACTTTATAAAATGCGACATTTTAAACAGAGAGATGTTCTTAGAGGATGAATATGTTGACAGTCTAAACGGATCTCGACAAAATTTGGCATAGATGTAGAGAATAGCCTTGAAGATATAGGCTAGCCACTTTAGTATATAATGTAATACATACTTATTGTGATATAGCACAGTGGTGTAGGCCTCCGTACTGAACTCCGGACAGGAGCTGCGGCCGAAGATGGCGGGCAGCGCTGACGCCTGCTCCTCGCCGGACATCAGTTGGATACGAACCTGGAAATATTTACATGTCTATGGTACAAGATGTAGGTATAGTCTGTATTTGCTATAGACAAAGTAGAATTGTAGTTTTTGATGGGCATACAAGATATAAGTGTATCTTTTATTTTTTTGGGTAAGAACAAAGTCTGTCGTGAGCATAGACAATGTAAAGTTGTAGTCTGTCGTGGGCATAGACAAGGAACAGTTGTAATCTGTTTTAGGCAAAGACAAGGTGCAGTTAGTGTTAGTAGTGAGCACAGACAATATAATGTAACAGTCTATGGTGGACATAAACAAAGTACAGTTGCCTACCAAGTTGCCTAGGCGCTGTTATCAGCTAGTTTAGTTAGAAATAAAATGATAGGTAGTGTCTGTTATAATTGAATTCCACTTTTAACTGCCGGGTCAGAAACTTGTCGATGTATAATCTATAGTGGGCATAGAGAAAAAAGGGGGGAGTATAGTGGGGTACATACGGTGATGTTCCTAGCGGATCCAGCACGCGAGGTGTACGCATTAAGATTGAGGTCCCGCACCCACAAGTAGAGTAGATTGCGGTACTGTAAGTGCGGCGCCGGCGCACCTTGCGGTGGGAATGGCAACACCTCCTTGCAAGGACGTACGCCTTCGTCTGACAGAGAATAAAACACATATAAGTATATTTATACTTAATACTAGCTGTTGCTAGTGACTTCGTCCGCGTGAAATTAAAAAATATAGCCATTACTCACCGATATACCTTTCTAATGGTGAAAAATTTTTCAATATTGTCCCAGTAGTTTTTGAGTTATTTGAATACACACAAAAATACAAATCTTTCTTCTTTATAACATTAGTATTTGAGGAAAGTTGTGTATTTTTTTATTATTATGTATTGTAATAACTCAAAAACTACTGGGACGATTTCAAAAATTCATTTACCATTAAAAAGCTACGTTATCGCTGAGTAACATAAGCTATATTTTTAAACTACTTTTTAATTTCACGTGGACGAAGTCGCATGTAACAAGTTACAAGCTACTTATATAATACATATGCAAGCTTGTCGACTGGAAAAATAGTTCATAGTATAATGTATTTTAAGCCCGCCGCGTTAGCGACTTTTAGCTAAAATTAAACGTGATTCTAAAAATTTTTTAAAGACTTTACCTCCATAAGGATTCAGTTTTGCCAATTCTGGTGTCAATCCATTTTTAATTTCCTCCGGACAAGGTGACACTTCTATCTTCAAAGTACCGGGAATGCATTTCAATTTCTTCGGAGCTGAACTCGGTCTTTTTATCTCCGCGAGGAACTTATACAGATCTTCATCACGAAGTTTATCAGTTTCCTAAAAAAATTCAAACATAGTTCAAATCGTGACGTGACGATCGTGTATTTTGTATATTGCTGCTATTTTTTTTTACAGGCGCCAAGTTTTTTGTTATTTTTTTTATTTACATAAGTTACCTGTTTAAAGAAGCTGGTGACGGTGATGACGATGGGTTTAAAGGTATCGAGGTGTGCGACCAGCTCGTCTGCCTGGTGTGCGGGCAGCGCGCGCCGCTCTATGGAGCCCTTGCGTGTGAGTGAGCCCCCCACTTCGCCCGCGCGCCGCCGCAGCTGCTCTAAACTGCTGGACGACGCCTTGCGATCTATGACACACAAGAAACATATTGAAAAATATTAAATATGCATATGGGTAATGTTTTTCTTAGCTTTGAAACTTTACGATATTAAAATATCTTTTTTCTTTTCAATAATTGTAAAAAAACTAATTGTATCGATTGTGAAAGCCAACTTTTAGGGTCAAATACTAAAACGACATTTAAATATGCAACAGCGTATAACTGTCAAGGCCATGCTACTCCAAATCCTATTAGAATTTGTAGTCCTATTATAAGCAAAGTATACGTAGCGAAGTGTGTAAAATTCGGCTTTTATAATTATTGAATAGTATTCGGCCGTAAACATAAACAAAATTATTTTCTCAAATTACGTAGAAAGTTACAATAAAACTTTTACTCACCCAGACTGTTGGTATTTGGATTGGCAGTATTAGTGATGGCATCCTTCTCAGCATCTCTTTCAAGGCTGTTGGAGCCGCTGAGGATGTTGATGAGAGACACCGCGCTCCAGCACAGCGGCATGCGGTACTTGCCTAATCGGTTACACGCAGCTTGCGCACCCGCACGCACTTTCTCACGGTTCTACGAATAATATAAAGAAATATATACATTTTCTATAGCAAATTTTGTACTAGAGATTCGTTCCAATCCCCATATACAACGTTATTTTATTCGATTATCGCTATCGCTGATAGAAATGTGAAAAATGTATGAAATCAACATCTAACGATAAGTCACGTGACTTCCATACGTTTTAATATATTTTGTCGATTGTACTGTAGATATCGTAAATCGAAAATGTCAACTTCGTCATATCCATATTTACTGTGATATCGTTTTCTAATTAATTGCAGATAATAAAATATTCTTTGTTCATGACATTAGTATAGTAACTACAATTTAAAAAGACTCTCGGGTCACTAAGCTTAGTATTTAAGATGTTAAACTATAAATTAAAACTTTAAAGTAAACCATCAAGAAAAAAAACATCAATCGATGTATTTATATGTTATATTTTACACCCAAAAAAAATACAACGTAATACCAACCTTATCGTCCTTAATATAAGGTTCAACGCATTCATTGACATCTCCTTGTAGAACTTTCTCGACTCTAACGACGAGGAATATATCAGGCGATGGGTTGATGATGTCAAAGATGGCGCTCCGGCTCAGAGTGGACACGTCCGCGTGCGCCACGTGCCCAGACAACATCTGACGTGTGCTCTCGGAGTTTAAGTTGAAATAGAAGTTTTCTGATAGTTTCCTCTTTTCTTTCGCATCGAATAACGCCATTGACGCAAATAGAGGTTCTACGTCTAATTCCAATCTGGAAATATTTATTACAAATGCTAAAGTTTAGATGGATGGATGGATGTTTGTAGACTAAACGGCTCTCGATGAAATTTGGCATGGAGTAGAGATAGTCAGGAAGAACACTTAGGCTACCCACTTTTGTTTTTTTTAATTCCACGCGGACGGATTCACTGATTGATCTATGACAAAAGTTTTAAATCCAGTTATATGAATCCATTCGCAGAATTAAAAAAAAAACATGTTAAATAATCTATGTTCTTGCAGATTATATTTTACATCTGTGTCTCAATTCAGATCCGTTAATCCATTTTGGAGACAGTTAAGTTTTACATTTAATATTATGATGATTCAAACCACAAAAGCATTTAAAAAAACACAATTTTTTATTTCTGAAGAACTAAACCAAAATACTGCAAAAAAAACATCAAACAAAGAATTCATTATAAAAATGATAATTGTCAAAGTATACATACTTGAGCTGATGACAGACGACCAGTATCCTGTGGCCGGTGAGCTCGCAGGGCATCTCCGCCGCCAGCCGCCGCTCCACCGCCTCCTCCTCGTCCAGGAACGGGCTGTATAGACCCAGCAGGTCTGCCTGCCGGTTCTCCAGTCTGGACACACAACTTATATGATACTACTATGGTAAAACGTATCTTTATTAATATAATAAAGCGTAAAAACACACATAAGAATAAGTTACTTATTTATAAAAAATATTATTTCTGGCAACATATTTTTACGTTATTTAGGGTCTAAATATTCATTCATTCGTAAGCATTCACCCGTACTGCACGTTTGGCCACTCATCGCTTTGAACTAAATAGATCGTCAACCTTTTTAGTAACAGTTCGTTCTTTGTTTAGCAGTTTACGTGAGGTAGAAAAAAAAAAAAACTACAATGAAGTTGTGTTCATTATGTAATACTAAATTCACGGACGGTGTTCAGTGTGCGTCCTGTAAGAAAGTCCTCGATTTTGGATGTGCAAACATCTCTGAATCTGGCTGGCGTAAGTTAGGAGCAGACCGAAGAGCACAGTGGAGATGTGCTTCATGCAAACTATCATCACCCGTAGCCAGTGCACTCCCAGCTCAGGCTGAGGCCACCGACTCCGCGGCCTCCCTAGAGACCATTCTCCGTGAAATTCGGGATATGAAACGCCAGCTAACTAGCTTACCGACACTAGTAGAAGAGATAAGACTAATCAAAGATGAGATATCCGAGTTAAAGGCAGCCTGTGACATATCTCGTAACAAAGTAGAGGAATTCAATACCAGACTTCTGGAGGTGGAGGCTGAGCTGGCTAAAACTAAACACGAGCTTACTGCGCAAGAGCAACGGTCCCGGCTTAACAATGTTGAGATTAAAGGCATCCCGCTAAAGAAAGGTGAGAATCTATTTTCATTAGTAGACGCAATTGGACGCAAGATCGACTACGTCTTCCCGAAGTCACAAATTAATTATATCTCAAGAGTTCCTATGTACAACTCCAATGAGAAACTGATCATAGTCAGTTTTCTCAATAGGTACATCAAAGAAGATTTTATTGCTGCCGCACGAAGCACCAGGAACTTATCTACAACTGATCTAGGGCTTCTGGGAGCGCCTCAACGTGTCTTTGTTAATGATCACCTAAGTGCTGACTCTAAAAAGCTGTTAACTAATGTTAAAAACCTTGCTAAAGAAAAGCACTATGAGTATGTATGGGTCAAGCATGGCAAAATTCATGTGCGGAAAAATAATACCAGCAAAGCCTTTGTTATTGTAAGACCGAATGATTTAAACAAAGTTGCTTAAAATATTGTCAACATGTAACAGTGCTCTTCTTAGTTCCGTATATCTCAATTACTTATTTTAATTTTGTTTCATATTTATCAAATGCAATGTTTCATCTGTGTAAAATGTTTCGCACCTCTGCCTCGTTAACGACTCGGACACATCTCTTTTGTATTCGCATAATAGTTTTTTGTATTCATTATCGCGCTGTTCACTTCACAATATTAACTAATAAAAATATACCCTTCTCGCTTGTGCTTGCGCTTGCCGCGTGCTATTTCTTGCCTTTTTGCGTAAATGCTTATTACTATTCCTTTTCTAATGCCATTTGCTTAAACATCTACCTACTTCTTGCAATCTGTGTTAATTACTTTATTATATTTTTTGCTTATTTTGAACTAAATTGGTTTATTGTACCCCTATTTATTACACATACAATTGTTGTTTTTACTTGCTATGGCTATTATTGACGAACGTCGGCTTTCCTTATATTATCAGAACGTCCGAGGGCTACGAACCAAAACCGACACTTTTTATCGGCAAGTCTTAATGAATTCATACGATATTGTTCTGTTGACAGAAAGTTGGCTGGCGG
>NW_013528248.1:1161058-1167125 GCF_000836215.1 Papilio polytes | reverse complement strand
GAAAACTTTTCATTGGCTTTCTGTCATCTAGTTTATAGTTACTTAGATAAGGTTAGGCTGTAAGTTTTCCATATCTTAAATTAAAATAAAAAAAAATAAAAAAATAAAATAAACTTGTTTAATCACGCGGGAAAGGGACAAATATTACAAGCCAACAGTAGTAAAGAAGCAAGATTGCCAACGATAATTGTTGGCCAACATTTGCAATTGAAAGTTATACAAATGTAAACAATAAAATTATGCTGATGAAGCCGCACAGGAACAGCTAGTAGTTATTATAAATTAAAAAATTCATAAACCCAACACCTCCAATCACATTGTCCCTTTCATACCGTATTTAAATAAAAGAAATTACGATAAACGAACTTCATAATTACCTTCTAGCTTCGTTAATAGCATCCATTTGCTCCGGAGGTTTCTTCTCGAAGAGATCAGGTATGAGAGGATCCGAGGAGGAGCTCTGCAGGTCGAGACTGGCCCAGGAGCCGCGTGGCGTCAGCGTCTCATTGCATGACAGCGACGAAGTTATTGAAGCGACCGACTGACGGCCACTTGATGGCTGAGACTCAAACTGCTGGGAATATTTGAATATTAACAATATTAATAAATTCAATATATGTAAAAACGAACAAAAACGACTTTTATTATTAAAAATTGTACATGTTGATAATCATTAACTTTGAAACAAAAAAATCACAATTTTTACTATTAAACCCCCTTAAAAATCGCCCCTCTTAATCATCGGTCTCCCCCCTCTTCTAGACCATCAGCTGGCGACGAGTATGGTAAAAAGATTTGAGGTCTACAGCACCTTTGTTTAGTTAAAGAAACAGCAAAAATTTGATTCCATTCAGTTATACACATAAATTTTTTCATTATTAATGTCTACAGATCAATAAAAAAAGTCCAAAGATAGATTTTTGTAAACTAACTTGCTGCACCGCTAAATCATCAAGCGCTGCACATGGCTCCGCGTCCACTTCATAGTAATGCGGCGGCGCTGTCAGCAAGCGCTCCAGCCGCTCAGCGAGCCGCTCGCGGCCGCCCGACGAGCCAGAGTACATACGGTACTTGTACTCAACGACAGTATAGTCCGATGTATAACATCGTATGCAGTCGCGTACGAACATAGGCGCTTTCGTCCTGTACATAAGGTTTGTTTTACTTTACCACTGCAGTAGAACTACAGATGCCTTTAACAATTGTATTCAAAACTAGCTAATGCTCGCGAATTCGTCTATGTTAAATTAAAATAAAAGTCTGTGTTACTCAGCGATAATGTAGCTTTTTAATGTTAAAAGACTTTTTTAATTAACCAATTAATTTATAAGTTACTTCAATACATACATATAAAAATATAAACCTTTCCTTTTTGTAATATTAGTGTAGATTACGAGTATAGTTTTACAGAATAGTCTAGAAATAACTATGTACATATTTTTTATTTGGAACCATACTCTAATATTTTTTGTTAATTCTTAACAGAAGTCGTGGGCAAGAGCTAGTCAATAATAGTTTTTGAATATGATCAAATGATGACTTACAAGTCTTCATCAGGTAGGACATGTTTCAGTGTCCGTATCTTGCGAGGCACGGTGACCAGTTCGATATCATTAGCTGGGTATGCGAGCGGATCCTTCTCCCCCATCAACCGCTCGCACACCTCCTCGTAATCCGGTGGCTCGATCATGTCGCACAAGGATATCTGGAAGTTACATTTGTCTACATGAAGTAGTAGTAGTAGAGGCTACGGTTTCCACAACTCCACGACCGACGCGTATTTTGCGTCAGAATAGGACATGGATTACTCCAGCTCTCCGAAGAACCCCAGCACCCACCCTTTATATTGCTGGTGATCTCCAGGACCGATCTCAGCAAACCGAGATACCTAACCCTGTATTGTCCACATGAATCTCTGGAGCCAGTCAAAGACACGACAAGGCTTACAATTTGAAGACGAAATATTAAGCTGGTTGTGCACCGAAATCTATAAAATTTGGAAAGTGGTTGATAACAAAACAAGCTAAAAAACTAAAAGAGCTAGAAAATTCTAGCTAGAAATTGCTAATTTCTAAATAGACAAAACATGTTTAAAGGGACTTTAGTATATTTTTATTTGGTTAGTCCACAATCTAGCTTATAATTTAATTACATATGGTAATTGTGAAGACCTACCTAGATCTAGATTAAATATGTATGATCTCATTTATTACATAAAGTCTTATGGTATTACATAACAATGGTAAAGCAGTAATTACATAGCAATGGCTTATGTATGCAGGTGGATTTTGTAAAATAATTATAACAGTCTTTATCGGCATTGCTTAAATTTCAGTATCAGTACTTGTGAAGTATGACGAAATAACACTTAGAAGTGTGTTTCAAATTGGGCCAGTTGATAGTTATAATGGGCCGTTGGAGAACAACCAAATAAAATTATTTCAGACTGTTATACAACAATGACTTATTTCTTTATACTAATACACAAAAGCGTCAGTGGCTCAGTGGTTTAAGCACTTGACTTGTATTCTACAAGTCTTGGGTTCAAATCCGGCTATGTACCAATGTGATCTTCGATTTTACGAATTCTCAGATGTATACAACCTGCACATGTCGGCGAAGAAATTCAAAGATATGTGTGACATCAACAAACCCGCATTGGGCCAACATGGTTGACTATCACCTAGTCACCCCTTACTTAGGGTGATGAATACATAATAAGTATATAGTTAATGAAACATAATATTCCATTATTCAATATGTAATTACACTTACCATTTTAAAATATTAAATATACTCTTATATTATTATACCATAGTTAACAAAGTGCCGTAATGTTAACTAGAACATAAAACTTTAGACTCATCTGATTTTGACTGATTGAAACATTAGAAATATTATATAGTAATAATTTGTAACCCTAAAAAATCATGTAGTTGCAATAGCGTGTACAATTCTCATGGCTTTATGTAAAAGGTAGGAAAGAACCCCTTGGAAAAGTTTATTTCAGCATTAACTAAGGAAGTAATAAAAGAAAAAAAAAGAAGATTTATACAGATATATTTATTGAATATTTCAGTTAATACTACTATCCTTTTTAATAAACAAACATGGTACATTTTATATTTACAGGCAACATGCATTAAAGTTTTGAGAGTATAATGGGAGAGATATTTATATTCAAGATAATGTCAATAAAAATCCTTTGCATGCCAGCAAACGTATAAAATTGCATGCAAATTATTTAGTGAAACCATTAATGTATGCGTGATTCATAGACTGCACAGAAAATGTTAAAGACTTACTGAAGAGGAGCACCCCGAAAGAGAACCCGACTTCGACTGGCTAGCATAGACCTTACGAGTATCCCCAGCATTCCTATAAATAGGGAAAAATCAATCCTGATATATTTATAATGCTCCTGACCCGAACTTCATGCATCAATAGCCAGCTATACCCCTATATGGATTATTGAAACCATTTACCCGGAACAATTCTGATATTTGCGTCCTAGTGTCATCTAAATGCAGCACCTTTTAGTTTTCAAACAATAATGTTTTATATTATATTTCGAATACAATTTATTATTTTATGTATTGTTTATAGACAGAATTTCAATTTCAACAAACATCGATTTCTATTTGACAAATGACAACATTGTCAGTTATTTTTGGCAGCTTTCTAAATTGTTCTGTCAAAATGTAATGCCGTGGATACCGGTTATTTAGCCAAGAAATTATTTTGTAAAGTAAAAAAAAAATGTTTGACGAAAATGCATTTGTTACAAGTTGTGTTTTGCCGTCCTGTACTATAAATGATTTTGTTTTAATTCTTAGAGTGTCTGAAAGGTTTGTTGTTCTTTGTTTATTAAGTCTTCAAAATAAAAGGACATGTCCTACTTAAAATTAGATAAAAACAATCCGCTTAGGAATGAAGAAACACAATTGAATAGACAGAAATAAAGAAAATAAATTAGAAACATGTTTAAAACGTTACTGCAGATTGGAGTCACGTCTCATGTCCGTGGACTGAGCTACAAAAAGTCAACGTAGAATAATATAAAAATGTACGTGATAAACTTATAATCTAATAACGCGATCTTCCATTTCTATTAAATAACTTCAATACTCAATGTAATGTCTCGAAACTACTGGATTGATCAAACTATGATTAGGACAAAACATTATTTTTCTCACATGGACAGATAAACCAATCCGGTAATATTAACAAAGTAGTGGCCTCTACCGAGGCTCCTGAGGGTGCCCTCGAGCTTATTTACTCATAAATAAACGAGGTTTAGGCTAAACGACATCTGCGCTCAGCCATCTCAAGAACGGTGAATCTGTAAATGACTCTTCAAGGCAAACACTGGCAATTCAGTCTCGAAAAAAAATTTAGTTAGGTAGCCATGAAGTTAATGAATGTTTAATTAGTTCGCATGTTCGGTCGTAATAGCTTTAAAACTTCTCACGTGGCCATGTTTCACAACTTTTACTGGTAAGTTGAGAAAGTTGGAAAAACCGCTCGGGCAAAGGGGCTTAAAACGTGCTGCTGTACGGACGGTTTTCATCGTCATAATAATGAATTTTATATATTAAATAGCTGTTGCCCGCGACTTCGTCCGCGTGGTATTAGAAAATATGCGAACTATATAAATAACAAAAAGCTACGTACGTATCCCTCGGGAACCGGACACCTCGGGGATGAAGCTTATCCCATGTGTACTCCAGACTTTGTTTTACATCTGTGCCAAATTTCAATAAGATATGTTGAACTGTTGCAGAATGATCGAGTAAACATTAAAAAACTAAATTAATGAATCCCACGGGAACCGTAACTATTCCCGAGATAAAAAGTAGCCTATGTATTCTTCCAAACTATGCTCTAAACCTGTGCCAAATTTCATGGAGATCCGTTCAGCCGTTTAGGCTACAAACGCTAACAAACATCCATCCATCCATCCATCTAAACTTTCGCTTTCATAATATTAGTAAGATCTATTCCATTTCTCCTTTTAATCTCCTTAATTTCGATGAAATTTCGGTTAATTCTACTTTAGTAACTAATTGGTCGATCACAAGAAATTGGCAATCAAGACTCGGTAAAGAGTTGGATCAGCTTTCGGCGCAGGATTGAAATCACGTGCATATCTCACGTTTTTCGAAGTCCGCAAGTTGTTGATAGGGTAGAGGTATGTGCGGGGAGCGGAGGGGTAGGTTGTAACATTGATAATCCACGCTGTAGTCGCGGTCGTTCGCTAATTGGATATAGGGTCGCGTGGCGCGGGCTTCGCGGGCACGCGGTCGGCAGGATTACGCACAAAAACCGTTGCTCAATGGCGAAATATTGCCCCTAGCTATGTACCACGCGAAGAATGTATTTTTCGCTTTTAACAAATTTAGGGCCTGTCCCACCAAATTCTAAACTGTCTGATAACAATCCAACTTGTAAAATATGTGATGGAAATATCGGATTTTGTTCCCTTATCTGACCATGACGTAATTAAGCAATCTGAGACTCTATCAGCTAGTGGTGGGACAAGCCCTTAATATTTAAGATAATGGGTATTTTAAATGTTGCAGATACCTTGCAAGTGCCCATTAAAGTATTGTCAAATATGTCCTGTATCTAAAACAAAGGTACAGTCTCTAAGAGGCAATTGCTACAGCTTAAACGAATTCTAGATATTGCAGCAACGAAGAGAAAAAGTGGCTTACGACAAAAAATAATTAGTTACTACAAATTTTAACCAATATAATTTAGGGCCTGTCCCACCGGTGGTAGATAGAGGCCCTGATAGTGTAAATATGACGTCACGTCAGATAAAATACAAAATTTCTGTCCCACCAATTTTAAATAGCAGATAACGCTGTGACGTTTTAAATGTCAATGTCATTTTTTTTACAAGCCCCATATAAAACTTTTCGATTCTGTCCCACGGGTGGCTGATAAAGAGTTCTGGATAATGTCGAAATAACATGAATGTCACAATGACGTCAGATATGGTGCAAAATCCAGTCCCACAAGTTTCGGATAGGTAAAATAGCAAATTTACGAGCTCCTAATT
>NW_013528248.1:1158087-1160007 GCF_000836215.1 Papilio polytes | reverse complement strand
ACAAAAAAATCCTATATTTCCGTCACGTATTTTATCTGTTTGATTATTATCAGGCAATTTACGAGAATTTGGTAGTACTGCCCCTTATTCTCCTAATCTTTTATATTGGTGAAGATGACAAACATATTTTGATATACATTAGTACTCAAAATTATCTATACGTATAATAAAATTGGAGTGTCTGTTTGTAATATCAAAGGAAAAGTTCCAGATTTCGGGAAGATGATGTATTTGCGTTCCACCTAACGAAAATCGCATTTAAAATTGTTTTCTTGTCTGTCTGTGTGTCTATCCGGAAGCCGCGTTTGATTCGGGTAATCTCCGAAACGGCTGAACCGATTTTGACCGGACTTTAACTGAAGAGTAGCTGACATAGACGGGCATTTTATAGGCTACTTTTTATCTTAATATTGTATAGATGAAGACGCGGGCAATGGCTAGTTAATTAATATATAAGTTATTGCTTTAATGTTACTAGCTGTGACTTAAGTTCACATTGTAACTGAATTAAGCTAGTCTCCAGCCCTGCGCCGCTCGGGGGTTGCGAATTCACCCCCAGCCCCCAGTGTTAGCCCGGCAGCCTCCCCGAGCAGACGTCTCGGCTATATGACCTCTGGACATACTTTGACATTTACCAAATTATGAAATTAAAAAGTGGTGTTTTTTAAAAAAAATCCAGTGCTGTTAACCTTAAATTGAACTAAAATTATGATTATCTAGTGGTATATTAGTTTTTTAAATTCGGATAGTTTCTAACACATCATATGAATAAGAACTAAATGCAAAGTAATTATTAATTTATAAATATTTGGTGTCAACAATAATTTTATTGTGTCCGAAGCTCAGTCGATATTGAACGTGCAACAAGTGATTGAAACTAAGCCACTCGATATGATCCTATACGGCGTAAGTAAATACCGTTTTATGTAACTTATTTCAGCCAAGATATATCTACAGAATGAAATAAGGACACTGAAAAAAAAAAGCTGTAAAAACTATAAAACAAATCTTACTTCTTACTAGTTTAAATAAAAAATCATAAGTATAGATGGATGAATGTTTATCTTGAGTTTTCAGCCGAAACGGCTGAACAGATCTCGATAAAATTAGGCATAGATGTAGAATGTAGCATGGAAGAGGACATGGGTTAATGTTTTTTTTTTAATTTCACGCGGACGCAGTCGTAAACGAAAGCTAGTGGATTAATAAAGCAACAAGAACCAATGCCAAAAAGAATTAATATCAGCTAAATAATTGAAAAAAAATAATCCTTCCATGTATAGCTACAGATAATCTAAATACATTATGAAAACTTCCGGTGTTGTTTCTAGTCACCCCATTTATGGTTTTCAATTTATTTTACTAACAGTCACTAAGAGAGTCAAGAATGTAATTTAGTATAATTAACCACACTAAAGTACTGCTTAATTAACTATTAAATTACTTTAAGTCTAGCCTTGTACTTCATTTGAAATCGATTTCTAAGAATTCTAGTTACTTGATATTCTGACGTCGCTGATATCGTGTTGAATGCGGAATCTTATTAACGTATAGACGATTACTCCACACTCGGCTGAAGTGATAGCTCTAGTCAAAAGCCCTGCGATTTGGTTTATTTTTAAAATCTGAATGTAATCTATTAACTTGAAATGGTTAAAAATTGCACTCAGAAAATGATATGTCCGAGTTTCGTTTACTTCGTTTACTTAGTACCGTACATAGTTGGGTCGTGTTTATTGTACGCTGTTATACATTTTTTTATTAATAAAGGTTAATTAATCTGTAACCAAAAAAACGTAACTACCAGGTTTTAAGCCGATGGTAAGAATTTGTCATTCGACGTTGCCCAAGAGCATAATTCAGGTGACCTTTAACCTTTCTGTAGGATTGTTATTGTACATAACTCTTTTATTAAAACCC
>NW_013528248.1:1143172-1155362 GCF_000836215.1 Papilio polytes | reverse complement strand
AAGAATCTTATGGTTATAGTTATAAACTTAACTAGCCATTAAAATGATACTTAAAAGATAAGCAAATATGAAAATAAGATTAAAATCAATTCCTTCATGTCACATCACTAAAAGTTTTCAGTATTCAGTACCTCGAGAACCAAGGATGGGATCTAACGCGAGGCTGCTCCGCGGCTGAGGCCTGAAAAAAAAATAAAGAATCAAGCCTGCGACACGGTTGTGTTTAACTATGTAATAAGTTATTCAAGTTGAGTGCTTAAGATGGGTGTGGATAGCTTACCGGTGCAGCGGCCTGCAGTAAGTGCATCTACTGACGTGTGTCAACTGCATTGAGTATTTTAATGTGGCGTTGGTAGCTTATAGAATTATATTTTCTGCGTATACCTTTTTGAAAACTTAATTTTACCTAAGTATTATATTTAGGTTATTTTTTTTAGTTTAAGACTAGTTGTTGCATGTGATTCCATCCCCGTGATATTAAATAAAAACCTAGTAATAAATATAGCCTATGACGCTAAGTGATAATGCAGCTTTCTGATCAGGAAAGAATTTTTTAATTCGGTCTAATAGTTTTTCAGTTTATTTGACACATAGAACCAAATATGGATAGTTCCTCTTCATACTATTAAAAGACTTTATAGGTCAAATTTGAATGTTTGAAAATGATTACAATGAATAGAGCATATCTTTATTGATCTTAGAAATCTCTCATTACTAAGAGTTAATAAAATTAATATTTCACTAAAAATTTGATACTGGCTCAAAAGGCGAGTATCTAGAGACTCAGAAATAAGTAAATAAATTAAAACTAAAAAAACAAATTCGTAAAATCTAGTGCCAATACTTGTTAATACTAGAGGAGAATATTAATATTTCATAGAAGTTAACATCTTCATTTAGTTGCTAGGAAGTATAAAAAGTAAATAAATACTAAATATGTATATTAACGTTTATGTATTCCCGAATCATTTATTGTTAGGTAATCTTATCTTTAAACATATAGTTAATTTTTATCACAAACTCGTAAACACACTTCATTATTAGGTTACCAGCAAATATTTTCCAAATGTCAAAACCGAGACAACAGCCGTCATACGTAACGCTATCTCTATTATTTTCAAACAGCGTGAGAAGGATGGCAATATCTCATACGAATGTCGACACACTCTTTATGGAGTCCTGACTTTACGAGCGTCGCTTAAGGTCTCTGGCACATATTAATTTGGTGTCGTATGTTCTAACAATGTGTTTTATTAATTATTATTGACTAGTGTATAGATTATATATAGGATGTACATCCTCTAAACAGATGGAAGGGTTAAAAAGTTAAGTAAGAAAACTTTGTTTGTTTGATTGTAATGAAATAACTAAAAAACTACTGGGTCGATTTCAAAAATTCTTTTACCATTGAAAAGCTACGATGTCAGTAGATGACATAGGCCATGCTTATATTATTGTTTTAATTTCACGCAGACGAAGTCGCGGGCAAAAGCTAGTTTTTCATACACTTGATTATATCAGAACAATGATTGTTTTCTGTTTTAAATTTTAGTTAAATAATAAAAAATGTGGTTAAACCATAACCTTGTGATAGTTGTAAATAAATAGAAAAAAAACAAAACAGTCACACGGATCCGTACAGTCGTTTAAGCTACAAATTCTAAAAAACATCCATTCATCCAAGCTTTCGCGTTTATAATATTAGTATGATGTAGAATTACTACGATGATATACGTATCATATAGTACGTAACTTACATTTTCAACATCCATACATAAAACACAGATTAATTCGACTTCGACAATAATTTCACCGTAGACTTGATAAACAATATTGTAGAAATTCTGTTGTTGCTTAAAAAGAATGTGAATAAATAATTTCTTCGTTGAATTGTCTTTGTTTAAATTCTGGTGTCATGTTTTCTTTTCTTCACGCGTGTTAAAGTTTCTTTTGTTTCTATCTTCCGAGATATCTTGGAATATCTGATGATTCTCGTAGCACTGCGCTACGAAGTACGGAGTTAGCGCTTGACGTGTCTAAAATGTTACTAAGTCTGTCTTATCTTGTACACTTTTTATGTACAAAGGTTGTTTGAGTTTATTAAATAAAATGTTGTTGTTGTTGTTTATTTGCCCCTTTATTAACCAGGTGGGATGATACCAGTACGTTTTTGCCACATTTACGCTTTAGTCGCGTATATTGAAATATTTCCGATGGCTCGGCGTTATTAAACATACCGTATTTACGTGAACGAAATTGTTTTGTTTACGCTGAACATAACATGAAGTGAACTACAGTTGAAATATGCCAATAAAATTCAATGCAACCATTTAACCATTAACTTAATAATAACATTTTTACAGCGGTAGTGCCCGCTTTAATCTTAGCATGAATGGGCCGGCACGCCCGGTGTAATACCACGACCACACAGAAGACAGGCGTGAAATGGAAGCAATTCCGTGTTTCGTCTGATGAGTGCGGTGCAATTGCGGATGTCTATGTGCAGCGGTCGCTTCGCCATTTTGGCGGATTCAGGTAGCCGCTTGCTCGTTTGCCACCTTATTTTATATAAAAAAAGATGGATGGATATTTTAGACTTTGCAGCCTGAACTGTAAAACGGATTTCGATGAAATTTGGCATAGATGTAGAGGATAGTCTGGAAGAACACATAGGTTACTAATTTTATTCCACGCGGACGCAATCGCTGTCGAAAGCTAGTCGGAAATAATTAAACATATTGACAAGCATTAATTTTATGACGTGATTCGCACAACATATCCGAGTTACAGCAATGATTAGGACCGTTTCACGACGCTATTAACCTGAATAATCCTGATATTAGTTCCTTTTACTGTATGGGGAAAAGCAGTAACATGAAGATGTTCTACGTTGATCCTTCTTAATATCCTCGTTTGCGTCCTTCGTTCCTCTGTTCCCCTTATCACAAACATCAACACTTCATAGACTTAGACCTACTAAGCGACTTACGCTTGATGTTATCTGAGCAACCTTTATACCATTACTGGGGACAGCTGACTGCTGAAAAAATAGCAAAAACAAAAGCATGCAGCTGAAAACATTGATTTAAGTGCAGTCGAGAATAAATGCTCTGTTCCTTACAACAAGACGAACTCAGGATCTTCTTGCCAAAATGACTGACTCTTTTTGGACACATTTAAAAGCTGCGTCCCATTGTTAATTATTCCACGTCATTTTAATTCGTAAAATGTCCAAGCGATAGTAACTTTTATAAGGCAACACTGCCAGATTCCCGAACTGTACACACAGTTATCTCTTTTATGGCAAAGCCTTATTCAACTCAAGTGAATAACAGTAGACTGTTCGCAATTTACCAGAGATTTTTTGAAAATGTAATTGTATAATTCAATGCACGTTAACAAGAAACTGTCGGTTTCAATTTAGCAGCGGGAGACAGGCGGGGCGTGTCGTCGCGTGTTTAACTAGATTTGCGTGTCGCTGATTTACTACAGAACTCTCAAATTTGGTTAATTACGCATTGTTTTGTGAATATTCATTCTCTTTAGAGATTACTAAGTATTTATCTATTATAAAACAAATAAGAACTGCGTAAGAAATATTATATTGTCTTTGAGATAACTAATTTACATTTGTTTATGTTTTACAGAGTAAAAAACACACACAAGGTTTTCAATTAAAGCTTTTCGCTGACCTAATTTTCAAAACCTATAAAGTTAATAATTCAATATGCGCTATTGGAAAGTAGGGTTACGTTAATTCATTTTTTGCAAAACTGGAACTTACTACTCTACGCTTAGAGTATTAAATCATTTAAAAGAGAGATAAAGAGTTAACAATGATAAAGTTACAGACTTTAGTGAACTTTTACAGTAAGTTTTCTCTGTTATTACAAGAGAATGTGAAATTCAAAACTTAAAACAAAACCTTCTCATTACCAACAAATTATAAGTAAGAATTAATGACAGTCTATTATTAACTTAATGATAGATGGGCCAATGTTTATTTCACTTTACTATTAATACAAAATTTAATAATAAAATGAAACGTTTACCTTTATCAAATGACTATTTTATTAACTACGATTCTGAGAATAAGATCGGGCGCACGTCTTTGACTAAACTATCGCACAAGTGTTCTGTGATTGTCGATTGTTTCGAAGCCAATCCAACTGTTTAGTTGTACAACTAAAAATCGAGCAGTGTGCGCACCTCCATATCATAACATACAATATTATAAATGCGAAAGTTTAGATGGATGGATAGATGTTTGTTAGAGTTTGTAGCCTAAACTGCTGAACGGATTTCGATGAAATTTGGTGTAGATGTAGGGGACAGTCTGGAAGAACACATAGGCTACTTACTTTTGTTTGTTTTTTTTTTAACTCCACGCGGACGGAGTCGCAGGCGAAAGGTAATAAGGTCTTAACAGTTGTAGGTTAGTTTAGCCGAAGTTGTGCGCGCGATCTAAGAGAAATAATATTTAAAGACAAATAAACTGATTCATTTTCATATATAAATAAAAAATACTGTAGACAAAGCATTTCCATAATAATTTATCTGTCATCTAAAATGAAATTTCAAGTTTATTGCACTTTATAATGTTTTGTGTTCTGTGTGTTAGGTGAAAGTCCTAACGTCTTTGAAATGAAAGAAATAAATCAGTTAATTTGTGTTCAATTTTCAGTGGAGTTACAAAGAAAATAAGCTTGCTAATTTAGTAAATTACATGTCAAACATTAGTAAATTATTATTTCAATTCTATCAAATAAAATAAATAAATCTATCTTAATACGTTTCTAGTATTTGATGTTCATATTTATCAGTCAGAAAACTTGGATTGAAAAACCTATGCATGTTCTACCATGTTTCTAGTTTTCGTGCTATTTCAACAAAGTTTACAGCTTGCAAACCAACTAACCCTACGTTCAGCATCAAAAAACTAATGGAGTCACGTAGTAACAAATCGTAGATTTCAGTAGGAATTTACTGCAACGTTTAGTATGTGTTTGACTCAACAATGTGGACCCTTATTCGTTATCCTTTGTACTAGAAAATGTACAATACACACTTCGTTTAGGCCGCGTATTGTACCGTTAGAATGGGCACACCTTTCACTAAAACATCGCACAACTGCTCTGCGATCGTCGATTGATTCGTAGCTTATTCAACTGTTTAGTTGCACAACTAAAAATCGAGTATGCGCAGCGAATCGCACAGAATGGAGAAACACCCTTCGAGAGAGAGTCAAGGAGAGTGGTCGCGACCCTCAGGAATGAGGAAACGATCCGAAGAGAGAGAGAGAGTATGCGCAGCTTCTTATAAGCTCATATGAATCAAACCGGGAATAAACAGTTGTGCGATAGTTAATCAATATGTTAAGTTACAGATAAAATCTAATCAGTGGAAATCAAAAACATATAGCTTATTGTTTTATTATCTATTACCTTGTCCAAAGACGCCATAAAATTGGTTCAGATATTTTTAATGACTGAAAAAATATTCTTTAGGTATCTAACATGCTACTTAATCCGTTATATATATTCAACAATATACGAGTATAATAATATGAATAATTATAAAGAGGAAAGCTTTTTATTTTTATATGTACTGAGATAACTCAAAAACTACTGGTTCGATTTAAAAAATTCTTTCACTATTATAAAGCTACGTTATCGCTGAGTAATATCTTTCTTACTAATCTTACTAGTTATCTTACTAATATTATAAATGCGAATGTTTAGATAGATAGATGGATGGATGGATGTCTATTAGAATTTGGAGCCTAAACTGTTGCACGGATTTTGATGAAATTTGGTATAGATGTGGAGGATAGTCTGGAAGAACGCATAGGCTACTCACTTTTGTTTTTTTTTTAATTCCAAGCCGACGGAGTCGCGGGCGAAAGCTAGTAGGCTATATTTAATTTCATGTGGACTAAGTCGCGAGCTACAGCTAGTAATCAATATTTACGAACGAAATCTTGTTTCAGTGCATGCAATCATTAGTTATAAACGTTGTCTATCCATTTCCTTGACAGACGTGACCTTTCCCTTTCCGTTGTTTGAGTGACGTCACGGATTCGAGAGCAAGTTACCAAGTTATTTGTGCCAGGATGAATTGAGGTTGTGTCCCATTTTCTTTTCGTCCCAAGACCTTACTTATATTGTGCTTAATGATTGATCACAATGATGTCAATTTTAAAAATTATATTCTGATTAATATAATAACAAATTCGTAATGAAATTAGAAACACAAGCAAGGGCAGATTCAGGTTTGGCGCCAGGGAGAGGGGGGTCACATATTTTGTCAAGCTCTTGACCAATCAGCTCAGGGGGAGGTCATGACCCTCATGGCCCCCTCCCTGGATCCGCCGCTGAAGACAAGTTGTAGAATAACATAATCTCTTTAGGTATGTACTACTAACCTTACAAATGTACTTGAAGACAGCAAGTTGCATAACACAAATAAATCCCATACTTAGGCGTTAATCCTACGAAGAATTTAAACATAGATATTCATATAATATGTTATGAATAAGAATCATTTATACATGTACATTTTAAGCTATTAACAATGTCTATTTAGCTTCAGCTCGTTCTCTCTTCATCTCGGTCAATAACTAATGAAGGTCAATTAAAAATATTAAAAAAAAAAATCTTTTG
The DNA here is from genome assembly GCF_000836215.1 of Papilio polytes. Taxonomy (NCBI): domain Eukaryota; kingdom Metazoa; phylum Arthropoda; class Insecta; order Lepidoptera; family Papilionidae; genus Papilio; species Papilio polytes. The sequence goes on along the minus strand of NW_013528248.1, from coordinate 1,148,700 downwards.
CCAGCGAATCCATCCGCGTGGAATTGAAAAAACAAAAGTAAGCCTATGAGCTCTTCCAAACTATCCTGTACATCTTTGCCAAATTACATCGAGATCCGTTCACCGGTATAGGCTAGAAACTCTAACAAACATCCATCCGTCCTTCCAAACCTTCGGCATTTATAGTATTAGTAAAAAGTTAAGTTTTTAAAATATTTTAAAGTAACTACTTAACGTTTGAACATGAAAAAAGGTAAAGGTAACTGTATATACTTCTTTGGATTTCATCAAACCGTAGATTTTGCGGGTTTTCAGCACGTGCGGTCGTTTTACCGCAACTTTTAAGTCTAAAGATTATTCGTGCTCAACATTGCGAAAGTTTGCCGTTACCTGAAACTTTTGCTTGCAAACTATTAATCTATGTCACTGCTTCGGTATACAAATTCTTATAATTCATATTTGCGTAAAATGTAATTAAGGTAACAGCGCGTACATACATTTGACTAAACTATCGGACAACTGTTTAGTCGCGCTTGGATTCATCTGAGCTTATATAGAGGTGCGTACACTACTCGATGTTTAGTTGTGCAACTAAGCAGTTGAAGCTGCAAAACAATCGACAATCGCACAACAGTTGTGCGATAGTTTAGTCAAGGATGTGCGCCCGCTCTATGTCCGATATTAGACTTTTCTATTCTATTATAATAAAGCGGTAACACACACTTCTTTTTTGCCTAAGATGTCAGCAATAACAGCATATTTTTGAATAATTCTTTATTTAATAAAAATCCCTACACTGACGTCACGCTTTAGGCTATATATTTTCACGCCATTAAATTTAGGGGGTAAATATTTTGGATAAAAACCCTAATGTGTGAAAGAGACCATAAGTTGCTGCCAACATCAAGAAAGAAAGATTGTTAAGGTTTGTCATGTCATATTGACATTTGCTATTGATCATTTGGCAAATGTAAACAATAATATAAATATATTATCATTTCATGCGGATGAAGCCGCACGGGAACAGCTAGTTATTAAATAAATTACTTCACACTTCCATAGCTTAATTTAACTTATAAACTCATCCTTATTAAATAGCCTGTCAATCAACCAAAATTATAATAATTAAGAGTACATTTTATACAGAGATTAGAGTTTAATCGTAATATAACACGTTTACTGCAAGAAAATTCATAATTCTATATCTGGTATGGCGGCGGGCCAACATGTGCCCCCAATGATATTTCCGCCAGTACGTGGCAGGTCTTTTTAGACCCACCAGCACTAAGACAACTAGATTAAATTGCTATAACATAATATACACCTAAGATAATCGTTTCGCACTAGCGAGAAGTACATAGTTTTCTTCTTCCGCACCACCTTAAGTACCGCGTCAGGTCGATATCGGCCTGTTACACGAAGAACGTGTTTGATTGTGAATCTTTGAAGACAGATATTGCCTTAGGCGCCTATGACGCAAAACATGTCGAAAACTTAGACACGGCAACAAACGTTTTCTTTCGCCAACGGATATACGAAAACTTTAAAACTCGCGTGCAACTGTCAACTTGTAATTGCAACTTTGCTAGTCATTCCTCATTTCCACGTCGTTTTGAATCGACGCTTCGTAAAATGGACATATTTGTAATTACTATAGATATATTTTTGATGTATTTACATAGTACACTGAATTACCTTACTTACCTAACTAACCTAACCAAACATGCCATATAAAAAAGATGACAAACATTTCAAACCGTTTTCATATACTTTACTAACATTATAAATGCGAAAGTTTAGATGGATGGATGGTGGTTTGTTAAAGTTTGTAGCATAAACGGCTGAACAGTTCTCGATGAAATTTGACTTAGATAAAAAGCATAATCTGGAAGGACACATAGACCAATTACTTTTGCTTTTTAATTCAACGCGGACGGAGTCGCGGATAATATTCAATGAAATTAATAAAAATAATGAAAGGTATCTGGAAATTACGCGTTCTAGAGATTCAATACTGGTTCAATCAAACGTAGCGTTTCTCGCTTGTTTGTACAGTTCGGATATTGGCCTTCTCTATTGACATTCGTCGTCCTTCAACGACACGGATGAGTTTGCAACAAGTGCTTTTCACTATTGTTTATGTATCTTGCTAATATTATACTCGTAAATGCGAAAGTTTAGATGGATGGATGTTTGTTAGAGTTTGTAGCCAAAACGGCTTAATAGATCTCGATGAAATTTGGTACAGACGTAGAGGATAGTCTGGAAAAACACATAGGCTACTCACTTTTGGTTTTTTTAATTCTACGCGGACGGAGTCGCGGGCGACAGCTAGTATAAAGAGGAAAGATTTGTATTTTTGTATGTTTTGAAATAACCCAAAAACTACGGGACCGATTTTAAAAATGTTTTCACCGTTAAAAAGCTACGTTATCGCTGTATGTTTTTACTATTTTTTTTAATCTTACGTGGACGAAGTCACGAGCAATAGCCAGTTGCGAACATTTGCCTTAAAAGTCTATGGTTTACGTTTTCGTATTATACTTGGTCGACCTACTTTATTATTAGGTAATTCTTTTTGATGATTTTTTCCGTTTTGTTAAAAAGATACAGAATTATAGATTAGTTACCGTGACTGGCAACATTATAACAGTAAATTAATAAATTAACAAACTTTTGTACTGAACACGCAGTTTGACAAATTCGTAGTCAGTTTGATGTTACTAATAATGTCTATTTCACATTAAAACTTGGCTTTCAGGTTTTTATTTGCGTGAAAAATGTTTTACGTATTACGCGGTTTTTGCTTTTAGTAAATACCGAATTAAACTGTAACTCATCAATTTATATGTTGTTTTTAAGCGAAATTTACCTAATGAAGGTCTTTTTGAATATCTATACTATTATAATAAAGCGTAAACACACACTTCTTTGTTGCCTAAGATGACAGCAATTACAGCATATTTTTGAATAATACCTTATTTAATAAAAAGCCCCACAGTTACGTCACGCTTTAGGCTATATATTTTCACGCCATCAAACTTAGGGGGTAAATATTTTGGATAAAAACCCTAATTTTGGAAAGAAACCATAAGTTGCTGCCAACATTAAGGAAGAAAGGGTTGCCATGGTTTGTCATCATCGTGTCATTTTGACATTTGCAATTGATAATTTGACACATGTAAATAATAAAATAAAATTTTCGTAATTATATGCGGACGAAGTCGCACGGGAACAGCTAGTAACAAATATTTTCCTTATGTGTCTCACAAATGATAGATAAATAAACATTTCTTCTTTATTTTCTGTTTTTGTATTTGATTTGTAATATTTACGTTCGAGGAAATTTCGTTTATGATTGAATGTCTTTCTTAATAAATTTTCTTTTTGTATAACGTTGTTTACATTTACCGTATTAAACGAAATAAAAAAGACAAGATAAAATCGAATCAAACAATGATATTAAAGATGTTTTGATTCATTATTTATTTATTTATTTTATATTATAAAGAGGAAAGATTTGTATTTTTGTCTTTCTGTATGTATTTGATTCATGTAAAAACTACTGGACCGATTTTTAAAATTCTTTCACCATTAGAAAGGTAATTTATCTGTGAGTAACAAGATATTTCATTATTACTAATGTTTAGGAACTATTAATAAAAAGCGTATTTCTGGACCACGTTAAAAAATCACTAAATTTTAACTTTTCTCGGCTTATACTGCCTAAACCGTTAGAGGTATATAGAAATAATGTATGAAGGAATTGTAGATCTCAAATAGTTCTAGTTCAAAATAACCACCAAGACATATTGATATTTATGTATATATGGTGATAAGCCGTTACGTTGTATTTAAACTGGGCACCCGGCACGAAAATTAGCTAGAAAGTATAACGATAAAATTTGCTTGAAATTTTCGTGCTATCCCTAGTTCAGGTATGAGCAATCTAGAAGTCCATAGGTTAACATTATCTATGTTGTCAGTTGCAGATAGAGGGCGCTGGTGAGGGTCCAGGGCCGCCGAACAACAACGCGGAAGGCGCTGCGGCGAGCCCGCGTGATGACAACCATAACGCCGCGCAGATGCCGCCTAGAGTACCAATCACACCTTCAGGTCAGCCCTTACACCCATATACCCCTGGGAATCTAGACGTAATACAATATGAGTAGAGATACTGTGTTGATGAACCGACATCAACTTTCAAAGTAAAATTTGGATGTCTTAATATAGTCTACGGGGACTTATGTACTCTAGATAAGGGAGTCATAGACATTCTCATTGCGTTTTATCTACCTTTATAAGGTGGCTTTCACCACTGTATTCTTCTATAACATATAATTGCCAGCAGACTGGATTTTAGATATATTAATGACTGCATGAAGCTGTACAGGCAGGCGATGTACACAACAATCTATGAGCAAAAAAGAAGTGCAGCTCGAAATAAAGTTTATTATTATAACACACATAAAAAATCGTCCAAATGATCTGAGAACCACTTAATTTCGGAAGTCGGTTAAAAAGCAAAGTTGTTTTAAAAAAACTTTGATTATTAAATTTTTTTTATAACATAAGGTGGCAAACGAGCAAGCGGCCCCTTGAAATCGCCAAAATGGCGAAGCGACCGCTGCCTATAGACGGAGGAGGAGACGCACGTAATGAGGATATTTCCCCTTCCTATGCATCTCCTCCACCGTCAAATCCATTTCCTCTTCCCAACCTCTCCTTAAAAGAAAAGGGTGGTAAAGAGAAAGGGACTTAAATTAGGCCTCCGGCACAACACTCATCAGACGAAACACGGAATTGCTTCCATTTCACGCCTGTCTTCTGTGTGCATCTAAACTAAAGAATCCCAAGAAATAAAACGTTTATAAACACTAAAAGTAACAAAACACTTATAAGATACAATTCTGGAATTAAATTAATAACGTTCTGTTGTAATCAGATTGTGTTTATTTGGTAGGGAATTTTCGATCTCTTGCTCCGGGAGTCGTTTCAATGATAATCTCGTTTCTATGGAAATTGCCATTATATACGACAATTTCCAATTTCAGAGTAATCCCTCGGGAAACTCGATTGTTATTCGAATCGAGATTTCGTGGGAAAATTGTAATATTACGCCTGTACACTTATAGGATATTATCTGTAGAAGTTGTTTGTAAGTACCAATAGATTTAATAATAAAATGATTTACTGGAGTTCTTTTGATATTCCAAATGTTCTAAGTTGTCCTTTACAGACAAAATAGGCACATATTATTTTGATTTAAGTCAATAAATGTATGCGAGTTTATAAGCTGAAGGTTATGCAGTCGACTGGACAAAGGTTCGCCTTTTAACCTTTAACCCGAGAGTCAAAACTGCCCACCAAAAGCTTTTAAAGATAAACATTCTATTTAATTATTAAAAATAAAGTAAAGAGCATAGGCCATGTAGCAAAGAGCATAGGAGTAAGCCAGCTTTACAGTGGTAGAGCCCGCTTTAACATCTTCGCACGAATGGGCCGGCTCGCCCGGTGCAATACCACGACCACACAGAAAACAGGCGTGA
>NW_013528248.1:965350-1139204 GCF_000836215.1 Papilio polytes | reverse complement strand
AACAAAAAAATCCTATATTTCCGTCACGTATTTTATCTGTTTGATTATTATCAGGCAATTTACGAGAATTTGGTAGTACTGCCCCTTACTGTAGCAATGTGTTTAATTTTGAGGGTTTTATCTATACTTCTATAATCTATAATATCTATAATCTATACTTATAATAAAGTTTAAACACACACTTCTTTGTTGCCTAAGATGTCAGCAGTTACAGCATATTTTTGAATAATTCTTTTATTAATAAAAAGCCCTACACTTACGTCACGCTTTAGGCTATATATTTTTCACGCCATTAAACTTAGGGGCTAAACATTTTGGATAAAAACTCTAATGTGGGAAAGAGACCATAAGTTGCCGCCAACATCAAGGAAGCAAGACTGTCAAGGTTTGTCATGTCATATCATTTTGACATTTGCTATTGATAATTTGACAAATGTAAGCATTAAAATAAAATTTTCACATATTCATGGGAGTGAAGCCGCACGGGAACAGCTATAACAATAAGTATATAAGTTTTATAAATTAGCGACTTTGAGTGCGTTTTAACAACAATGATAAAAAAATATGTTTTTGGGGCATATTTTAAGAAAACAATGAACCGGGGTATCATAAGCAAGTAAGATGTGGCAGAGTTCTCGATACGCCCTTGACCCGCTCGCGTGATGCATACCCGGGGCTTCGCACTACACAATTACCTCAATGCTATTCGGATCGGAATTACAATATTATGTACAAATGCATTATATTATATGCAAGTTTATTTCACTCATTGTTTATTTTATTACTAGCTGTTCCCCTGCGACTTCATTCGCATAAACTTATGAAAATGCTATTTTATACTTTACATGTGTCAAATAATCAATTGCAAATGTCAAAAACCAATTACCTTACTATGGAAATTTTGCTTTTATAATGTTGGCAACTTATGGTCTCTTCCCACATTAGGGTTTTTATCCAAAATATTAACCCCCTATGTTTAATGGCGTGAAAATACATAGTCTAAAGCATGACGTAAGTGTAGGACTTTTTATTACAAAAATAATTATTCAAAAATATGCTATAATTGCTGACATCTTAGGCAACAAAGAAGTGTGTGTTTCCGCTGTATTATAACATAGTAGAGATACAGCCGCGGCTCAAACTCGATTGATTAATTTGAGGAACAATTGTAGTTACAAGAGACAACTGAACATCGTTTAAATTTGAACATGCTTTGAAAAGAATATGAGAAGAAAAATACTTCTTTAAGAATTAGGGCCTGTCCCATCAAATTGTAAATTGTCTGATAACAATGCAACGTGTAAAATATGTGATGGAAATAACAGATTTTGTTCCCTTATCTGACAGTGTCGTTATTTTTAAGCTATCTGAGCCTCTATCAGCTTGTGGTGGGAGAGGCCGTAATTCTTTAAAATTCTGAAAAATGTATTCCCAAAACTAAATAAATCTTCGATGAATTTGATCTCATTTAGTAGAAAGTAGTCAATTTAATTTTAATTTCGCTCTCAATTCGGAAAAAGAAGTGTTCGGACGTCAGCAAGGCTCCCCGTGACCTCATGACCTACTTCCTGGTTGTTAGTAGCTGCCCTTATCAGGCTTCCCATAAGTTAGGTGACCAAATGAATAAGTTTCTATACCCGTGCTTTAGCAGGGTTCGTGAAGCTTTTACCTTTTCATAATTTGTAAAATAAATAACAATAAAGAAAAAAATATTATTGTATAATATTATAAATAAGTAAATAAAGAGATAAATAAAAAAACATGAAGCTTTCATGAGAAATGATTAGGTTTGATAACTTTCTAACAGATGGCGTTAGATGTATAACCTAATTTTAATTAAATAAAATCAGTATTTTTAAATAGACTAAACCAGTAGGGATTTACCACATTAATACGAATGCTAAAAAGATTTTAATCAAATGAGATTTTTTTGTCAAAAGAGCCATTCGTTCGCCATCAAATTACTTGTAAATTAATCAAAAGCCGTTTCGACGTGTCGTCGGCTGCGAAGAGTCGTTTTTCCTCTATAACGCTCGAAAAGTTTCGACAGAAACGTGCCGAATATTGAATACTGCCTTAATATAGATTGATCGATCAAGATAATAAACAAACTCTAAAAAATAAATATACATTTACGAATTTATATTAATATTTTACCTAAAAGTTGGAACCCCTCCGCTTCTATCTAAAACATGTTAATTATACACGCCTAAGTAAATAATGCCAGCTTCTACAATTTGACCGCATGCAACGGAGAGCGACTCGAATCGTCAACGACCGAGCTCTTACCGATCGGCTAGATCCTTTGACCTTGCGGAGGGACGTCAGTTCCCTCTGTATTTTTTACCGTATTTACCACGGGAAGTGTTCCGAGGTGTTGTTTGGAACGATTCCTGCCGCCGAGTTTCGTCATCGGACGTAGAAGCCTTCTACGTAGAAGACCGTCAGGTAATATCCTCACCATGTTGATGGCTGGCATTCCACAACCGTGCGGTTTTCGCGGAACTTTCTGCCCCGCACAGCCGCGTTGTGGAACGATCTGTCCTCGGCGGTATTTAAACCAATACGACTTACGGTCCTTCAAGAAGCGAGCCCACAATTTCCTCAAAGGCCGGCAACGCATCTGTAGTTCCTCTGGTGTTGCGGATGTCCATGGGCGTCGTTGACCACCTTTGTGCTCCCGCCGCTCGTTTGCCACCTTCTCATATAAAAAAAATAAATAAATAAACAAGACAGAATTAAACAAGAATTTATAAATTACAGGTTAAATACGTCCTGATATCCTAAGGTTATTTTTACACTTTATTTCTCCAGTGTCTGACATTTAGCAATACAAAGGCTTAAGGTGAATGAAAAGAAAGGTCAATTAGGTAATTATGTTCTGTTCGCATTTCTCTTTTCATGTTTAGCTGACAAACAAGTGTTTATTCAAGTCGCTTGCTGACTAACCTTTTAGATATATTTAGAGTCGTAGGTTTTTACAATAAATCTTATGTATACATAAGAAATACATACAATAATTTATTTCTTCAAAAAAATCTCAAATTAGCTAATAATAATCTTAAAGATACAAAGGTATATCAAAATTAGCCAATAGATGGCGTTGCATACAAAGGCGGGACACTTTTATTAAACTTTTTAATAATGCTTCATTATTTTGTACTAGCTGTTGCTCGCGACTTCGCCCGCGTGAAATTAAAAAAAACATAACCTACGTTACTCAGTGATAACGTAGCTTTTAGGGTGTAATTTTTTTTAATCGGCCCAGTAGTTTGCGTTATTTCAATACATACAAAAATACAAATCCTTCCTCTTTATAATATTACGAGTAGTATAGATGAAAGAAATTGTGGAATAGTGAATTTTTCGCAACAAGGCTTCGACAAGTCACGCGTCAATAAACGTGCAAGGAAATACTGAGTCATTCAATATTTTCGATTACTTCAAACTCGCCGTGAATTTCATGTTCACGTTTTTATGAATGAGCTAGTTCGTGAAATGGATTGGACCAATAAATTCCCTATTGTTTGATATAATTGAATAACTTGACGATTGGCGACAGTCATGTTTAAGGGAATTATTTTTTACAAATTAAATATGCAAGTAAACTTGAAATTGAGGCCCTGCAACAATACTAACTGTTGTGGGTGATATTTACATCCATTTAATATCTTAAGAAGTTACAAAATAAAATATGACAAAGTTTTTTTGTAGTTAATTGAATTTTTCTTGAAGAATTTTCACAAAACGTATATAGGTCAAGAGTAATACGACAAACGACGATGTCTAAAAAGGTGAGAAAACGGCAAAGAGTAATTGGAAAACAGTAAATAAAGTCATATTGTGCAAATGCACAAAACATCATAAAATATATCTAAGTTTATAAAGAGTAGATATGTAGAATGAACGATGTGCGATCATTTCCTTGCACAATCCAGGAATAGATAATAGAATAGACGTAAGTCAATTTCCAATACTAAATTTAGCATCTACTACTACTAGCTCTTGCTTCGATTTCCTGCCATGCAAGGAAATTAATAATTTAACTATATGGATGCGCCTAGATTTTATATGCTACTCGGTTTCTACTAACAGTTAAAATTGCTAATTAATTATCACAGGCGCTATAATACATTCTTTTTGAACTCGAATTTTTCATTATGTGAAATTCGTATTCAACAAAGAAATACTCTCTAGAGTTTGATGAATTATAAAATAGATGATGAATTACCCTTGACCCTGTATTCTAGAAGGGTTCATCACGCCGTACCTATTTCTGCTGCACTAAGATACCGCATAACGCTACACGGAAGGTCGTGACTACGATGCGGTAAAATTAATTGGCCTTTAACTACCATTAATATCGTGCAATTATACATTATTTACATCAAATGCTACGACGTAAGTTTTTAAAAATACAAAAGAAATCTTACACACAATTCCATCTTCATAAATTTTGTTTTTCGTACGTTGTTTTGTCAATCTTCGTAAACAATTATTAATATTGTCTTGCTAATAATCTAATTAGTTGTTTACTGATTTTGCCATTTTAGTTATATTTATATTGTTCTTCTCAATGACCATTTATAAAATAACTGTAATTAGTTAATTACTTACTAATTTTTAATATTCAACAACAAAATTTATTTAATTAAAATCTAATTACTCGGTATTTAAAGCCAGTACAATATATAAAAGACTTCATTCGAGAACAGTACATCAATAAGTGCACTGAAAATTGGTTTTCAACTAAGCGTTTCAATTATATTATAAATAAAAGTCATGGATAACCAATTAACTGAAAGTGAATACGAACTTTATGTTCTTTGTGAGAGAATTGAAAAAGATATTCTCTTTGATCCAACTTTTGATAACGATTTGTATAATATAAGCGTATTATTTGATCCACAAACCACGTAAGTACTTATAATTTAAAATGTTAATGTACAAAAATACGTAAATGTCCCATTAAAATCATTTAGAGCTATAAAATACGCTTCAATCAATCATATTGTTACTTGCTTAGAAATAATAGAAAAATCAGATGAATTGGGTACCTCCTCCTATTTGAAGTCGGTTAAAATTAAGCAACAATTTGATATGCCTAGTTTAAAAAAATAGGACCGCATAAGTTTATACCCTTCAATTGTTTTTCTATTTGAAAATAATCATGTTTTTTTACAAAATTCCTGCAATGATATTACACGACTTTACACAACGAAAGCCTTATCGTTTATTAGACAAAATATTATTGTTAAACTTTAATGGAATTTATTGCAAAGAAATAAAGATTGATTTTATTCGCAGAAATGAAATACGAGGTATAAAACGATCTAATCCAGAAGTAAATGACGTGGAAACTAAAATAATAAAACTAAATAATGAAGATTCAATTGGGACTCATGATAATCATGATAAATTACAACAAATCTGTCCAGATTCTTCAAACGACGTTGTCCTCGAGTCGACGTTTGAAAACAGAATTATCATGTACAAAATCGAAAGTAAAGTGAAATTACTAAAAGCGTTGAATCTATTTTTAAATTCAATCAAAACTGAAATATTTAAAACAATCAAGATGTGTTTTAAATATGAATATTTACGAATCAATTTTGTATTGCATGCTGATTTTGTACATTGTATAGAAGATAATAAAAAATCCTTTACTTTTAAAACGTATGATTTCACTTTACAAGATAAGGATAGATTAAATCTCCTTTATTCCTCTTTAACGCAGGATTTACGGAATAGTGTGAGTGATTTTGTTAAAGAAAATAAACACTGGAAACTTGATAATATCAAATATTTAAATATGACAATAAATAAATGCGACTTTTAAAATAGTTTTTTTCTTTTTCTAAACATAACCTATCCTTTTTTTTTGGTAGGTAGATACTCAGAAAAAACGAATCTAATTTTAGTTCAAATAGAAATTTACTAAGATCATTCAATCTATGATCCAAATTCACAAATATTAAAGCTAATTTATTAATAGAATTAGAATTGCTAGGCATGAAGACATCCTTTCAAATGCTTAATTTAGATTTAAGAAACCTTAATGTTGATTCGCATTTGTTTAATCTACACTAATAAACATTAAATAAGTATTTAATGGTTCTGAGTATTATTTGTAATGTATAACAATTAAAGAAATGTAAAGAACTAAAACGCAAAACCGCAATCGAAAGCTAAATTAACGATAGCTTCTTAAAAACTCAAAATCGTCATTCTATTTGTTATCTATTACAGAAGTGCTAAAGGCATACGGCGAGAGACTAACAGATTGGGAGAGGAATGAAGTCAGGAAGTATCCAGAAGTTTGGTTCGTTGGTTTGGAAGCGAACAAGGTGCAAGCGCGGGCCAACTTACCCAATAATTGTGGATTCGATGATGAAAATGGCAGTTACAATAAAGTAAGTTATCAGACACATTCCCAATAAATATTGTAACTATGATCAAGTTAAAATCATACAATTGTATTTAAAATCTTTTTCAATGTTCCCCAGCAAATGCATGACCACATAGCATACCGATACGAGATCCTGGAGGTGATAGGCAAAGGCTCCTTCGGGCAGGTGATCCGTGCACTCGACCACCGCACCGGAAACCAGGTGGCCATCAAGATCATAAGGAACAAGAAGCGCTTCCACCACCAGGCCCTCGTGGAGGTCCGCGTACTCGACCACCTGCGCCTCAAAGACAAGGACCAATCGCACAACGTCATTCACATGCTAGACTACTTCTATTTTAGGAATCATCTTTGCATCAGCTTCGAGCTTATGAGGTTTGTATTTAATGTACCCCAACATTCACGTATTTATTTACTCTTAGGGCCTTTCCCACTAGTGACTGATAGAGGTTCAGATAGCTTAAAAATCGTCACGTCACAACACATGAATTGTGAAACAAAAAAGTGCGAGATCTCGTCATATGTTACACGTTTGATTATCAGACAATTTACAAGAATCTGATAAGACAGCCCCTGAGTAAATTATATAATCAGCAATATTCATTAATATTTAACATTTTACAGTATAAACCTGTACGAACTCATAAAGAAGAACAACTATCAGGGCTTCAGCCTCAGCCTTATCCGGCGGTTCGCGAGCTCTTTGTTGCGCTGCCTTAGGCTACTGGAGGCTGAGAACATCATACATTGCGATCTAAAACCGGTAACACACTACCAAGCTCATAAATTAAAACAATATAAAATATCCCAAGAATCGAATAACCTATGATCATGATTGTTTCAGGAAAATATCCTATTAAAAGCAAGAGGTAGTTCATCAATAAAGGTGATAGATTTCGGCAGCTCGTGCTACACGCACGCGCGCGTCTACACTTACATCCAGTCGCGGTTCTATCGCAGCCCTGAAGTTATCCTCGGGCTGCAGTACGGCGCGCCCATTGACATGTGGAGCATGGGTAAGGAATGATATTACTAAGTTTCAGTTCAGATTTAAATTTGGAACAAGCGCTTCTAGCATGCTAGATCAATTGCTTAGTAATCTCCGGGTATATTAAATGAATAGCTCATTCTTAAAAATCAACCGTTTTAGCTGTATGTCAATATACAAATGACTTAGGGCCAGTCCCACCACTGGCTGATGAAGGCTCAGATAACTTAAAAATAACGTCACTTCCGATAAGGTTACAACATATTTTACACGTTGGATTATCAGACAATTTACAATTTCGTGGCCCTTAATTTAAAGATTATATAACTTTACTTTGTTCTTTGGATAATTCTAACATCATTTTAATCGCCGTAAAACCCATGATGAGAGCCGTTCGATGTGCAAATGAGATGGTCATGGAATGTTTGTTGCAACCTGTTGCTTACGCAACCTGTCGCTGCTCGCTGTAGAAAGCCGAGAGAAAGGCGCGCACCAATGCTATAAACATCGTAAAAGGCGCGACCTGTAATATATGAGATCGGATTCGCAACGATCATTATGCATTATCTAGATAATTGTAAGCCTAAAAAGTACAGAATTGTTCTATGTCATGTAATTTAGTGTTTGATTTGAGATAATCAAATGTACATATGAATGTTAATGGCCACAAAAGTAGAGGAAGACCAAAGAAAGTATAGATAGATTGTGTGAAAGAGGACATGCTTAGAAAGGAAGTCAATTTAGATATGACGGCTGATAAAGATGGATTGAAGATCACATACTGTGGTGTCCCTCCATAAGGACAAGGTGTGCCTGTGCAGGGTGTATCCTGGCGGAGTTGCATACGGGATACCCGCTGTTCCCGGGGGAGAATGAAGCGGAACAGCTGGCCTGCATCATGGAAGTGCTAGGCCCGCCACCGCCTGATCTGCTGCTGCACGCTACTAGGAAGAGACTCTTCTTTGGTAAGTAACACGCACCATAAGGTAATAAGTAGCATTTTGCTTGGTGTTAAGTGATCACTGATGCCCGTGAACATTTATTATACTAAAGAATATGTTCTTTTAAAGGAGTCTACAAATTTAGATTGGAATTGGTCTCTATTGTTAAAATACAAGACTAAAGTTTCCTTCTGGTAGTTTAACGCTTACGACCACGACAATGCCAATATATACTTACATTATAAAGATTTTTATTTTTGTATGTATTGGAAAAACTCAAAAACTACTGGGACTATTTTAAAAATTCTTTCACTGTCAGAAAGGTACTTAATCCGTGAGTAACATAGGGTATAATTTTTAATTTTCATGTGGGCGAAGTCGCGAGCAACAGGCAGTCGTGTCTAAGATGGCTTCTGATTTCTGTTTTTATACGACCTTGAAAACCTACATCACTTTTAGCGGAGATTTTTAAACATTATAACACTTGTAATCGATGTATCATGTTTAGGTTTTTAGTATCTTATGCGGTCAAGTAACTTGTGGTTTTGTCCTTAAATATTCAACAGGAATGAAACGTCGCAAATTCCAGACATATAAGGTCTAAACTTTCCAGTTTGCTTGCAATTCTAATGAATAGGTCTCGAGCTGTACGCGGTTGTTGTGTAAACCGTGTTGCGAAATCCGAGCCTAGAACGTAGCCTATCGCTGGACTGCACCAAGTTGCTAACTTGTATCGAATAGGAAATCCGTCTGTTTTAAAGCAAATAAAAACTTGTCTAGTACGTGATGGGGTCATTGGCCATTGCAACACGTGTTAGCTTTGTTATATTACTAGCTGTGCGCCCCAACTTCGCCTGACTGATAAAGAATATGCATCTCATATCTTTTATATCATAACCATCTCTTCGATGTCCTGTTTATTATATAGCCTATGATACACAGTGATAATGTAGCTTTGGGATGGGGAAAGCAATTTTAAAGTCGGTTCTGTAGTTTCGGGCCCTAATTAATTCAAATTTGATATTTTCCTCTTATACTTGTTTTGTTTCCACTTGCATTATTTTCAATGACATTATTTATTGTTATTCCTATTTTTATACATGTGTATATTATCAACAGATTCTAAGGGCTGTCCGCGCACGGTGACCAACTCGAAGGGACGCAAACGGCGGCCGGGCTCGCGAGCGCTCTCCGCCGCCGTGCGCACCGACGACCCAGCATTCTTGCACTTCATACACCGATGTCTAGAGTGAGTACATAAAGCTACCATACAAAGGCCAACAAACAATCGGTAATAAAAACAGTAGGAGTTATATCCCAGTTGCCTGTCGTCGTTAAAAACACTTATGTACAGCAGGGCAGACAAAGATCAGTCAGACCATGATTATGATAAAAATACTACGTACAGGATGCCGACTGCTTGAATCAGTCCATAGATAGCCTTTAAAGTTTTTATACGAATGTGGAATGTCTAATCGATCTAACGCACTTTTCATAGTGGTAACATTCTTGTGCGACGCGCCGGTACAAAATTACTAAAAATTATATAATTATATTGCCACATAAGGCTGTAGAATCTTTGTTAATAATATTTATTAAGTAATTTATTTAGCATAATCGTATTAGGCATATTAACAGTGACATAAGTCTATTCAAGAATCACAGGAAGTTGATAAGAGGTTATTTAATGAAGTAAAAGTTTTTTTTTTTGCATTTTATGTTGAAAATTATCTTTATCAGAAAAAAAATAACAGTGACAAAAACAATTTTTTATTTAACATGTATTTGAAGGGAAAGCGCAAAATATAATATCGATTTATTGGCATCTCTAACAAGCGATTATTATTTTTTGACATAAATCGACTCACAAACGACTATTACTACTCTATGGTCTGACCTTTGTGAAAGAGAAAATCTATTGCCCCTTATTTTCATAGATTATAATGATACTAAAATAAAACACTAAGTTTATTCGATAAATTAAAGTTTTACTAGAACATATGTTATTTTTATATAATCAAAAACAGAGATAAAGAAAATTTATAGCAGAGAAAACACTACAGAATGCTAAATATATATTATATCTGATTAACATAATTATATACTGTGTTATATCAAAATTACTAATAAATATGTAAATAATAACATGTTCCTACAACAAATACATATTCATAAAACGTTATTGCAACATCAGGTCAAGTTAAGGTTATGTTTAACATTTTTAAATAACAAAAAGTATATTTCAAATACAGAATATAATATCCTCCCATATTTAAGAATACAACTTAGGGCCTGTCCCACCAAATTCTAAATTGTCTGATAAAAATCGAACGTGTAAAATATGTGATGGAAATATCGGATTTTGTTAAATGATTTGACAATGACGCCATTTTTAGGCAATCTGATCCTTTATCAGCCAGTGGTGGGACAGCCCCTTAAACTCACAAATAAGGTATTTATAACCTATGGAATGAAGCCAACGATACAATTTTATAGCCGGATTTATTTAACGTAACATTACAGCCCATAAATTCGAAGATAATCGATCAATTCGTCAACTTTCCCGTCTCGGAAGCTCTCATCACGTAGGAATCCGGCACGGTTCGTTTTCGATGTATTTTTCCCACATTTTCGACGTTCGTTGAGAACAAACGAAACGTACGCAGTGAAAGGTTACACAAATTATGCAATTTATCAGCTGCTCGACAAAGAATACAGTGTTACAGACTGTGGTTGAAGGTATTAAACGAATCGATTGAAATATTTTTAAAAATTTTCACGAGTACTATGCATAATGCAGTCGAAAACTGTTGTAAAAATTGACCGCAACCTTATTATAGACATTAAAAATTCTAAAGGGTAAGCTAGGCTAATTAATAAATAAAAATTACGTAACTTTTTATTTAAAATTTAAGATATTTTCCTTACTTTTAGAGCAAATAAATAATGCAAACTAATATAAATATTTTGTAACTGTAGATCGCGTCTACGCTTGCCTAATCTACATAGAATTATATAAGATTATAGAGAGTGCGTGCCGCCTAGCTCGCGGATTTGCTTACGGATTAGATAATGAGGCAAAGATGCGTGTCTGTACGTCTGTCATCGCCACGGGTCGCTGTAGTTCATTGGTCCGGTACACATTAATAAACTGGAGCACTCGTTACTTTTAC
Organism: Papilio polytes; assembly: GCF_000836215.1. Lineage (NCBI taxonomy): Eukaryota > Metazoa > Arthropoda > Insecta > Lepidoptera > Papilionidae > Papilio > Papilio polytes. Next base: position 1,127,693 of record NW_013528248.1, on the reverse strand, counting down.
CTTTTGTGTGCTAACGAAAATGATTGGTATACTACGTTAAAATCATTGTGATGTGACATCCCTAAGTCTGTGTTCGGGTAGGTTTTTATTGTCAACACGTTTACCGTGTGGATATTCACAATGTTTTTAAAAAATGAAACTAGAAATAAAGGCAACCATGTCAATCAAATTGGAGTGTCTGTTTGTAATATCACAATATATCTAGATTTCAGGAAGATTATGTATTTGCCTTTCTCCTAAAGAAAATCGCATTTAAAAATATTTTGTCTGTCTTTTGTTCCGGTAAACCTCCGAAACGGCTGGGCCGATTTCGACTCGACTTTCACCGAAGGATAGTTGACATAGACGGGCATATTATAGGCTTTTTTTATCTTAATATTGCGTGGACTAAGTCCCGGCAACAGCTAGTTTTAAATAAAACTGGAGTTGAAGTTAGTTATATTAACCGTTTTATTAACGAGATGCATAGTAAAACAAGGCCAATATTATTAACAACTATACCATAATTTGATGTGCTATTGTTTGTGTTGCTGATATTTTAATATTTTTATGTACATTTTATTACATTTACATAACAAATTGTGACAATTGATAACGCCTTTCTCTTGAGTGCAGGCATCTGTTAGATTCTATACTTAGAGTGGTAGTGCCCGCTTTAACATCTTAGCACGAATAGGCCGGCATGCCCGGTGTAATACCACGACCACACAGAAAACAGGTGTGAAATGGAAGCAATTCCGTGTTACGTCTGATGAGTGTGGTGCCGGAGGCCTTACGACCCTTTTCTCATAAGGAGAGAATGGGAAGGGGAAGTGGATTTGACAGTGGTGGAGATGCATAAAAGGGGAAATATCCTCTTTATGTGCGTCTCCTCCTCCGTCGGATATGAGTAGGTATAACACATCTGCAATTGCGGATGTCTATGGGCAGCGGTCGCTTCGCCTTTTTGGCTGTATCAGGTGGCCGCTTGCTCGTTTGCCACCATATGTTATAAAAAGTTTGTGTTTTAGAAATACATTTCACGTATATTAGCAAATGCCCCGACTTCTTCGAAATATAAATATTTTTTTTAACTTATCCTGATAGATAAGTAATTTAAATACATCCTACTGGATAATCTTGTTGTCTTTGATATATTTTTAAAATGAAAGTTAATTTAAATTTGTTAGTGAAAGTTATTATTAGTTAGAAAACATTTTTACATATGATCGAATATTTCAAACAATATGGTAGAATCATTAAACATGTTAAAAATTATACATTTTTTCTTACATTGACTTAACGTCCCTATAAATCTTCCTAATATTATAAATGCGAAAGTTTAGATGTATGGATGTTTGTTAGAGTTTGTAGCCTAAACTGCTAAACGGATTTCGATGACATTTGTCATGGATGGAGAGGATAGTCAGGAAGAACACATAGGCTACTCACTTTCGTTTTTTTAATTCCACGCGGATGGACTCGCGGGCGAAAGCTAGTCTTACTATAAATATAAGCAACACCTTTGCTTTTAAGCCATCGTCTACGTCTATGCCCAATTTCATCCAGAGATCCGTTGGCCAGATTAGGCTACAAACTCTAACAAACATCCATCCATTTAAACTTTCGCATTTATGATACGTATACGATAATAAGTAGTAAGATTTACATTATGTTATAATTCCGTGTGTCTATAAAAAACTACCTAGGTATATAGGTAGGTTAGAAATGTTACTACTGTATGTACATACCTCATATACTCATCCCTTTCATTTAATTTGAACAGTGAATGTTGTTTTAAGACGTTTTAAGAGCAAAGAGCTTTAGCGTGGGAACACGTTGCCCTATGCTACCATCTCTAGTACGTCTTTCGGTCTACCTTAAATAACTCGCCTGTCCTAAATCAAGTATATTAACTGCATTGCTTATTTCAAGCTTACAAAACGTTAAAGCATTTCAAATTATTACGTGCTTAAAGTGTTCTCAGAAATAATAAAACAAACAATTTTGTATATATAAAATAATGTTTCTACAATACAGATAACATACTTATAGGCTTTTAAAAATTAAAGCAGTCTTTTAATCTATTCTAAGAGTATCCCTTAGTGATCGTTTAATAACTCATTAAACATTAGCTTATGTCTATACTAATATTTTAAAGAGGAAAGATTTGTATTTTTGTATGTTTGTATATCTTAAAAAACTACTTGGTCGATTTCTAAAATTCTTTCATCATTAAAAAGCTACATTATCAGGGAATATAGGCTGTATTTTTTTATTTCACGCAAGCGAAGTTGCGAGCAACAGCTATTTTGTAAATAACTCTAAATGTCTTGTTAAACAATTTTATTCACATAGTAAGGCCGTATATTTAAAAAAAAAATTACGTGCTAAAAACTTCTGTAAGCAAGATCTTAAACAAGAACATGTATCTAGTTAGTTTTCCTGTTCAAGACAGATTTCTGTTTTTTAAATAGAGTTACGTATGCCACATGTAACCGAGCTCAAAGGAACTAGGAAGAGATGGAAAGTTGTTGGAATGTTGTGCGGTAACGTTGTAGCTTGTATAAGGGTGTTATAATTAAAGAAAGTAAGTAAAATTATGGAAAGGGACTTATCTGATGGTATTTTAAATGGAATATTTTGTGTACAGGTAGGAACTAATTCATACTATCTCACTAATATTATAAATGCGAAAATTTAGATAAAGGATCTCGATGAAATTTGGAAAAGATGTAGAGGATAGTCTGAACACATAGGCTATTTACGTTTGTTTTATTCCACGCGGACGGAGTCGCGAGCGAAACCTAGTAAACTATAAAATAATGCTGAAAGAAATTTACAAAACTTAAACAAAAAGACAAGAAACTTAGTTAAGTCAAAGCTCGACATGTAAAGGCTTTAAACTATTAAAATAATAATAATGAATCAGTAGAAAAAAAATCAAGATGGATATTATGATTAATTACTTCTTAAGCTTTACAAGTAATATAAGTTTAAAGTAACTCTAAATTGGATTGTAGCTTAAAGTGATAGGGTCACCTTGATCCAAATGTTGCCAGGCATTGGTCAGCGACTGCAGAATTAGAAAGTGTTAGACACGGCAAGTGCATTTAATTGCGTAACAGATTTAGTGTGCATTATGAATCATGAAGTCCCCATTACAGTATAGGTCAAATTGCATATGCAAATTGAAAATGCAATATTGCGATGTTTTATTTTATCTATTTCTATTGTTTGTAAAGTGTTACAAATATGCGAATTGAAAATATCAAGATAACTTCGCCTTATGTAATATAGAAACAATAATTTTAATGGACGAACGGTCTTGTGATATACAAGAAGGTTTGGAAACAAACGCTTTGGCGATTATCATAATTTAATTTGCAATATGATTCTTTTGATAGTGCTTCCATGAATCATTAACTACATTTCTAACTTTTTAAGGAAGCCCTCAGCGTAACCGCTTCCTTACATAATCCAGTTACATTAAGCTAACTAGACCTGATTTTATATAGAATGTTTAACATAAATGACCGCTCTGTAACTTCCTAGGTCTGTAACTGACCGGTTGTATACAAAATCTATTTACGGAGTCCATACATAAGTTAGTTTTGTGATTGCAAAAAGTATATAGGTTATGTAATTTATGAGAATATGTTATATTTGTAGGCAATTCTTAAACCTTGTAAATATTATAGACAAGAGTAACCTTCTAACAAATATGTCGATTTTGATTGATTGATAAAAAAACTTAATATTGTTGTAGATAATATTGTTAAGTTAATTGTTTTAGAGTACTGGTATTACAACGCTTTGAATTCCTTTCCTATTTGTACTGTCTTGTTTATCTGTTCACTAATTTTATTAAAAATTGATCTGATTGGATTAGCATATTTTATTGCTTTTTGGCAATATAATAAGAAGGACCTGTCCTACCACTTGCTGATAGAGGCTCAAATAACTTAAAAACGTCACTGTCAGATAAGGTAAAAAAACGCTATTTCCATTACATATTTTACACGTTGGATATTGGACAATTTACTCTTTGGTAGGACAGGCTCTCATATTCTGAAAACTGTTATTTTATTAGTAAAATATCGTAACTTTTACGAGTCATGTAATGTAGGATTATTGTATATTTCAAAGCACATCTGAGATATATCGGTATTACACCACGTCTGTGATGAAAATGTTATGTAAGTGTTATTAGACGCCTCTATTGTTAACACATTTTCATATCATTTGCAAGTAATGTCGATTTACTTAGATCTGCTGTCTCGCAACCAGGCTAAGGTTACAGAACAGTCGTTATAAATAATAATAATTTACATAATTCCCAATCTATTACGTTAGAGATCAAATATGCGACTTGGTTGGTTTAGAATACAAACATTCCAAATTCCATAAGACCTGATTTGCACCTGTGCTAGGGAATAATAGATAAAGAAAATTAAGAAGCATAAGAGCGTGTTTACATCTGAAACTAAGTCACACAACTGTTTAGTCGCGCTTTGATTCCTGTGAACTTATATGATGCGGACACTACTCGATTTTTAGTTGTGCAACTATACAGTTGAATTGGCAGCGAAACAAACGACAATCGCACAGCAGTTGTGCTCTAATACCTAACTTAGATTTATTATTTACTAGCTTCCGCCCGCGACTCCGTCCGCGTGGAATTGAAAAAACAAAAGTGAATAGCCTATGTGTTCTTACAGACTATCCTCTACATCTATGCTAAATTTCATCGAACTCTAACAAACATCCATCCATCCATCTAAACTTTCACATTTATAACATTAGTAAGATTTGATATTTATTTAAGTTATCTTTACAGATGGGATCCAAAACGTCGCATAACACCAACCGAGGCGACACGTCACGAGTTCGTAACGGGATGTGCGCTGGGCACGTCGACGACAGGCGTGCTGGCGCTGCCCCGGCTGGCACCGCCGCGGCCAGCGGGAGCCGCTTTGCTGCACTCTCAATCAGCGGGAGATGTAGCTGCGATGCTGGGCCGCGCGTGACCGCTAACATGAGCCTTCACCACGCACTCCGGACCACATGCAATCCTTGGTCCAACTATTTAGACACGTTTACACGGCACCTGATTCTGTAGACTTATTCAGACAAACTCAAATAACAGCATCACGCGAGGGCAATAAGGTTTCGTTGTATCTGATCGTGTTTCTGCTATCGTGTGAAACTATAACAAACGCAGACTTGGCATAACCACAGTAGAGTACAGTTGGGGAATCTGGCGGTTTTCTATCTTAAGTGTTAAGAGCTATCATTTGAATATTTTGTAAGTATTTAGACGTCGCGGATCATCCAATAGCAGTTTTAAATGTGTACGAAGAGGTTAGTCAATGATACATGGCTAATTGCTTTTAATTATTCCGTCGTTGCAACTCATTGCTGCCTACTTGGTTATCTGTAAGTAGATCACTGCGTATTGCCACGACTGTACTGTGAACTGTCGTCTATAGAATCACGTGCGTGGAAATCGACTTAATCATTGCGTCTACCGGATTATTATGTCGTCCAGCATAACGGGACTTTAGTTTGCAAACGTATATAACTTTCAGATACATTTGTAGATTCTTATAATTGTTCCTTCTATTTGAATAGTACTCATTTGCATACACGATTTGGGACCCTTTCTGTACTTAGAACAATGTATGATTAACAATAAAGTTTATAATAATTATTATCAACTGAAATCGACAGATACTAACACTATAAAGTACCATAATAAGTCTAAAATGTCTTATTGATATTATTTTAACTACCTTTTGTTAATACATGCCAAAATCTAAAAATGTAAATGCTATGAAAACAGTTAAAATAACTTGTTTTCTAAAAGAAACCAAATTAATTACGATAAAATCCAAGTTGCGTTGAATTTTCAAGTCTAAATTGAAATCATAATTTATAAAATCTATCGTAAAATTTTATATATCTTTAGAAATATAATGAAGATAGTTCGATTGCTTCAATAGTATTTGATACATTTTCTAACTAAGAGCAATAGTATGCGATTCTTCTCAACAATTATGTTTGACCATTCATGAATGTCTGTTTTGCTCTACTTACTAAGATGCGAAGATTATACATTTCAATTGTGCAATATTCTAACAAGTTTTGAAACTTCCAGTGTCCGTGGCGACCTAAATCCTAGATCTGGTTTTGGTCTAGTACATTTAAATGTCTAGTTTAGAGCTGTATTACAATTAAATTATAATTATTTGAAATGTATGATCATTTTCGTAATCAACGCCAATGATTTGCTAAACATGCATTCAATATTTAGGGCCTGTCCCACCAAATTGTAAATTGTTTGATAACAATCCATGTATGTAAAATATGTGACGGAAATATCATTTTGTTCCTTTATCTGACAGTGACGTTATTTTTAAGTTATATCTCCTCTATCTGCTAGTGGGACAGGCCCTTGATCTTCTATTTGACAGATTAAAAATAAAAAGTATAGTTTCCTGGCTTAAAAGACGGTAGCCTTTGTCTTAAAAAATGAACTAACAGTATTTATAGACGCGAGTGCCAAATCGAGACTGAATAAGAAATAAACACTTTTTAGGTGTATTTTCAAATCACATCGAAAGTTAATCGATAGAATGAATCGTATATAAAATATGATAATTTTAGTGGAAATGGAATTGAGATTGAGAGAAAGAAAAGCATATCGACTTTCTTTGATAAATTGATTACATAAATAGATTTGATATTAGTTACGTAATATTCAATTTACTACTGTTAGGAACAAAATTAGTACCGTGCTGTAGAGTTGGCGCAACTCTAGGTTATCGGCATAAACGTCACGTCCCTAGCTGACAGCTGTCAATGTCACTAGAAGTATGGATAGATTTGGCGCGCATCCTAAGTCTGGGGAGAAGTATTGCTCTGAGTTTAAAGCGACAGTATCAATTAAATAAGTTGTCTAATACTACAAATAAATATGTAAACAGTAAGAAAAAAGTTAACTAGAAAAGAATGTTTATTTTCGTGTAATAGTATTGTTTTTAGTGATATTGTAAACTCTACTGAGGGCATAATTATTTAGAAAACGTTAATCTAAAAGCAAGGCTTTTCATGACTGATGTTACAAGGCGGGTATACGTATTTGGATTTCCATATCATTTATATGTATGAATATAAATAAGGAAATTTTAATAAAGATAGAGGATCAATTTATTCTAAGATTTGATTACTCGCAGACGTTTTCAACAGTTCTTTGAATAAATTAAATGAAATTACATTAAAAAAGTTGACTAAAACAAGAATATAAATAACATTGACAGTTACAAAGAAAGTTTATTTAATAAATCTGTACAGATATTGGTCTGTGGCCGGAAGTAATAAAAAATATGACAAACATTATAGAAAACAACTGTTTTATACAAATATAACGTAATATGACTTCGTTAGATTATAAACTCACTGACAGTTTATGGCGTTGACAATTATATAACCTAAATCGATCATGTTTTTGGTATCAAAAATTTTGAGGTTATGTATGTGTATTGATGTTTAAAATGTAGTACAATTTGTTTCTCTCGTTTATCATATTTAATCTGTGCGATATCGTAGATAATATAGAGTAATAGGAAATAAATGTTTAGAAATGTGATTGTCTAGTTTTTATAAGTGTCTGTATTAATTAGGGTAATAACACTCACATTTGAGTGTTCTCAGTAAGCTGTTACTCAAAACTCAAAAATTAAACCATTTAGATACATCACAATTTGATAAAAGTACATTTGATCTTAAATACAACTTCATTTCTACTTAAACAATGACTTTAACTTTACTATATGACAGATTTATTGACCGATTTCCCAAAAGGAGGTACTCAATTCGTCTGTATGTTTGTAGCTACATTTTATTTGTGATAATTAATCTCGTCTTTTTTAAATCAATTAATTTGACAATAAATCGTCTTTCAATATATTTCATTTCAAAATATCTCAAGTTTCTTACATATAGCTTAATTTAGTACTTATTTTAAATACAATATCAGTATGAATTTGCTATTAAGTAGGGGCTATCTTTCTCAAAATGTGTTATAGAAAATCATTATAAATAAACGTATACAAAAATTATCTCTAGATGTTAGAATTGGTCTAAACTGTACATAAGTATTCTTAATGTAGTCGAAATTTGTATTTAGGCTCCGCCAATGTAATATAAGGACTTTTGAATTACATTTAGATAAATAACGATGGGAAATGCGAAATAAACGCAATAACCAAGAAATTGTAGACATCTACAATATCAATAAAAGTAACATTGAATCAAAAAACATTTAAATATATAAGAATTCATAGGAAATATACAATTAGCATTTTTAAGTTGTTTTCTACGATTAATCGTTTTAGTGTTACCACTGCTAAAATATCTAGAAAATGTTAATAACCTCGAATTTTTTTATGTTAATGAATGTGACTGCTTTGACAATGGTATCCCATAGCTAAAATAATATTAGTGTCTTTTTTATTTTAAACTCGACTGAAACGGGAACAAATAAAAAAAAAACTTAAAATGTTTGACATAAATAGGTTAGAATAATGTAATGTAATTTGAACAAACGTAGTTACTTTTAAAACGAAGTAAATCATATGAAATTAGTAAAAATTGATATTTTCACATTTCCCATCGCTTAGTAAATGTGTTTAATTACCACAAAACAATGTTAGATTTAGTAATTGTTGTGAATAACTTACAAATGTTTATCATCTGCGTAGATAATATGTGTTTCGATGGTATCATAACAATGATTAAAGTTCTTCCAAATTTATTTTATTGTTTCTTTTAACTCAGTACCGGCGTTAGGGCTGAACAAACTGGGCCAACACAAGTGTGAAAACACACGGTCTTATCAGGGAGTTATCCACTAAGAAATGGTAAAAAGGAGGGAATCGACATTGATTTACAAATTTACAATTACCTTGATCTTTTGGTAATTTCACTACCACTACTTTTTAAATCACATTTATGTCTAAAGAAAATAACAATTTTTATTTTAACTCTAGCAAAAAGGCTTTCTAAACGATTGATTGAATATAAATGGTTGCGAACTCTCGCTAATAAAAGGTAACCAATCATCATTCTCCTTATCCTATTCCCGTAGGGTCGGCGCAACAGGTTTTTGTCCTCCAAATAACTCTATGTCATGACGTATGTCATCTGAGTCATCACTCCCTTTTGATCGTGTCACCTTTTACGCAATCCATCCATCTTATTCTAGGTAACTAATAGCAATAAAAAAAGGTATCTTACAATTAAAATATCTTTTTTAATATACTTTATTAATTATAACTATGTTACTAGGCATAATTGTAAACGAACGGTTAAAGCCATCGACGTTAGCGTTAGCGGAGAAATTGCAAGCAAGCTAACTGCTTAAAGCTGTCCGTGTACAGCACCCTAAAATAATACAATACTTCGCAACGTACAAAAAAGAGAGTTCACAAGCGAAACAGCATCAAGAGGGCTGTTGCCTCTAGCGAGGTACAATGGCGATGTTATCAGAACGGTGTAATTTTACTTAACTATTGTAGATTCTTTCACACGACAAAGCTGTTTAAATTCCGCAATGATACAGTGAAAGGGAAAACTGTTTTTGTACCCACGAGGAGGGGACCCTTTGGTTACCTGCTGCTGTCGCTAATGCAGCAACCTTGAGACCTACAACGGTCGTTGCCAAAATTAAAAGAGAACAAAGTCTATTTGGACTGAATTGTCATAAGACCACCACTCATTAAACACCTTTTTAATGAACACATATTAAGTAAAAGATTTTACTACCGCACAAAAATCCAATATGATTTATAATTGCACCCGCTTCCGTGCACGAGACATGCATTGTTTTTGTCCATTCGATTCTTCTTTGTGTTCGCTCTCATAGTGATAATAAAAGTTCACACGCTTTAAATTAAACGATATGAACATTTCAATCCTATTTTTAACTAGCGTCAAATCAAGGAGAGTAACGTAAAAGCATCGAAGATAATGTAAAGATGTTGTGTATCTTATGTTCTTCCTTCTGTAGTAAATAATATTAAAAAAAACACTGTTCCTTTAGAAATATACAGTACCAGCGTAAAAGAAGGGTGTAGTTGGGAAGTTGCTAAGGCCTAAATGCTGGTAGAAAAGAGATCAGCAGTTTTGTGAATTACTCTCAGGAGGCAGATCAACTATACTTCGGTTGTTTGGAGTGGAACTATTATCACTTATATTTGTCGTCATCTTGAGCCTTTATCTTGGACATGGGTCTTCCATAATATCTTCCTCATAAAATGGTCTGACTTCCGCACTTGAAGGCGGAGAACCGCGTCCATCTTGAGTTGTATATCTAAAGAGAACTATCTTTTTGTCATCAGAAATACATACTCGTATATTATAAATGCGAAAGTTTAGATGGATGGATGTTTGTTAGAGTTTGCAGCCTAACTGCTGTAAGGATCTTAGAGGATAGTCTGGAAGAACATATAGGCTACTTTTGGTTTTTTTAATTCCACGCGGTAGGAGTCGCGGGCAGAGCTAGTCGGCTATAAAATATGGATGACATATTAAGACACATCTGTAATACCGTGACTATCTTAGATTACGAGATCTGCTTGACACAGATAATCTTAATATTACATTACACGGAAGATATGCGATGTACTTGAGTCGCGAGTGCATTTACTTTCCGTCGTGACGCTGTACGTAGGCCTAATTATCATCGATAACGTTTCTCAATAAGAGAATGGTACAAAACGAGATGGCTTAGCCAATGTATTTCGTATATCTAAAACCGCTCGAGCCTAACGTCTTCCTTATTAACACCATAAATTTGTATTATCTACATAAAGATCGATATGCAATCTGTTAACGCAATGTGTTAACCTCCTTTGGAAATTAATTAATAAAGCTAAAGTGATGACAGAACACACGATCGACATATATCTAAGAAGGCGTAAGCAGAAAATATCATCTCTTATTTTGCCATATTCTTTAAAAAACTAGGCTGAGTGTAGAGTTAAAAAACAGACGATTTGAAATTGGCTTCTCTTTTTGTTTGGCGAATTAATTTGACTTTAGAGTAAATTCTTTGACATACTAAACTAATTAAGATATCGTTCTCATAGTAAGCTTAGCTGACTATAAAGAGAATACATGTGGCGGAAATGCGAATGTTAAGATGAATGTGTGGGGTAACACGATTGTATAGGATACGAAATGAGTATATTAGAGGAAGTTTGAGAGGCATGTTATGAGGAGGGATGAATCGCATGTTACAAAGAGAACGTTAGTTATGAGTGTGGAGATACACCGGTAGAGGTGGACCTAGAAAGAGATGGATGGATTGCGTGAAAGGTGACATGATCAAGAAGGGAGTGATGGCTAAGATGATGGATGATAGAGTGCTTTGGAGGACGAAAGCCTGGTGCGCCGACCATACGGGAGTAGGATAAGGCAGGGGAGACATCAGTCTATAGATCCAGTTCCAAGCATCATATATCTCTGTCAATTACAACCATTATCTTGTGTGGATTGACTTCACCTTGGCTTGCCAGTAGAGCAGATATTGCAGTACTTCTTTGTCTAAACATACATGATGGTACTCAATCCTACTGTTCTGTCCTCGTGTGAAACAGGCATTAATCATATACGATGCTGTTCAGAAATGTTTAGCAATCAACAATTATAACTGTCAGCTGCTGTAAGAGGCGGCTGATGACCCGGCCATCAATCTAAATGCGTGTCGGCCAGAAGTTGCAGCGACGGCCATTGTCGCGGTTTGACTATAATTATCAATAGATTACGGTTTATATAGGATGTTTAGAAATAATAAAATGCAAAATATAATCTTGGTATTATTCGTCTGGAGTATAGGAGATAGAAATAAATAAATGAATAAAGCTACAAAACAGATGCTATTATTATCAGAGTCTATAAAAAGTCTATCAGGACATTAAATGGAGTTTACTGTTTAGTAATAATTTCGTAACTTTAAACATCCTATATACATAGATAATGACTGCCTTGTCTTGGCCTTGGTTACAAAATATATCTCGATCGTTAAAAACGTTTAATGCCCTGATGGTCTCTTTCAAAAATAATAACCAATTGCAGAATGCAACTCCGTATAAAGAGGGTGTTTAAAATTACAACATAAACTTTACTTTCAGATAATTTCATGGAAACAAACATTTAAAAAAAATTAAGTCTTAAAATAGAACTTGTGATTAGGCCATAGTCAACCACGCTGGCCCAGTGCGTGTTGACTTCACACATATTTGATTTTCTGCGCCGATATGTGCAAATATTTTATTTAAAAAACAAAGCCCAAGACATTGGGATGACCAATGAAAACTGTGAGACAGCGTGTATAGATATCTCCAATTATCTTCACTTTCCACATTGACCTTGAGAGAGTGAAAGTTTTCTCGTATGGCACTTATCTATACGTGGATGTTAATGTCGTAATATGCATGAAATCATCCAAATGTACGCGGATCTTGTTATTTATGTTGAAAGGAAACATCGGATATGGTGGGATGAACATTTTATTTATGTAAGACTCGAGTGACCTTGAATGGTTTAAATGGCAGAGAAAGGGTTATATGCACAAGTAAAGAACTACAATGAACAAATTACTTCGATTAATGGATATACGCTAAGTACTAGGATGAATCTTACTAATGTTATAAATGCGAAATTTTACATGGATGGATGTTTGTTAGAGTTTGTAGTCTAAACGGCTAAACGGATCTTGATTAAATGTGGTATAGACTTAGAGGATAATCTGGAAGGACACATAATTCCCACGCGGACGGACTCGCGGGCAAAGCTATAAAAATATAAACGGCAAATAAACCTCTGCGATGTCTTAAAACATCGAGGAAGTATTAAAACCATCTCCATTTCCCAATTGCTATTTTCAGGAATACTGGGGTAACCTTTGGAAACTGTTAAAAAGTAATTTTCGATTATTACATTATCTCAAATCGTTACTTCGTTTAACTATTAACATACAGTTCAGTACCGGTACCCGGTAGCGTCGGCAGCTGTGTCGCAAACACACCACGTAACCTCTTCAGAATAATGCATAATAGAATTTAATATGCAGTCATCAGTGCGGTAATTACTAAATCCTCTTCTACAACTACACATAAAAGAATTGAACCAACGCAGATAGTTTGAAAAGATTTGTTTTATAAAAATAAATATTCTGTAACGTATTAGTTATAGTAATACAGAAAATTACTCTTCGTATGGCTAATTTATAGTGAAACTAGCTTTTGAACTCGATTCCAACTGCGGTGAATTACAAAAACATCAGTGTGAAGTAGCCTATGTTATACACATGTGCTAAATGTCAACAAAATCCTGAGTCGTTCTGAAATAAGAAACATCCATGCAATCTTTAGCATTTATATTAGTATGATTACTAAGACGAATTTATTAAGTCACGTGATATTACACTAATATTATAAATGCGAAAGTTTAGATGGATGTTTGTTAGAGTTTGTAGCCTAAACGGCTGAACGGATCGCTATGTAATTTGGCATCGATGTAGAGAATTGTATGGAAGAAAACATAGGCTACTCACTTTCGTTTTTTTTTTCATTCTATGAGGAATGCGGACGGAGTCGCGGCCGAAAGCTAGTAAAATATAAATTTAAATAGCGTGTAATACAATTTTATTCTCACAAATAAAGTGTTAAATCTACCCTTGACACAAAATGGTGTCGCAACGAGAAATTGATTAAACGATTGTCCATTTTGATTCCTTAAATAGCGGAAAATGTTTTTTAGCACTCAAAAGTTTAGTTTTAGTTCTAGAATTTTCTGCATAAAAATTTGCTAACAATTCTGTCTCGGAATATTATTGAGAATTCATTTAATTTGATCTATATTTAAATTATTTGGTTTCAATAAAAATAAATACGAAATTGTCGGACTTCAGATGAAAAGAACGTAATTAGGTAAATGTAACGGATAATTTTTAATCAAAGCAAATTGTCGCAATATTTTTTTGGTCCAATTTAAAATTCACAGATAATAACTTTTACTGATGCGAGATTAAGTAACAAGAGAACGCAACTTATCTGTGCTTGTTTGTCAACAAAAAAAAATGTCGAAAGTTATTTCACGCTTTAATAGAATTTCCGCCCACTAACCTTATTATGGGTACTCCAATACAATACAGTATGCGTTCAACTTGCATTGAATGATCATAATTTGATTGACTGGTTATCAAAGATTAACATTTACATAGAGTATTATCAAGTTTTGTTTTTTCATAACTGGCACTCAGTGAAGATATAATATCATAATATTGTCCATAATTTTTGCATTCTTGCAAAAACATTTAATCTGATCGAAAAAGGATCAAGGATTCACAGAATTGTTTTACAACAGTTTACAGTTTTTATTCTTTTTGTCCGTTCACCACATCTTGGTGAAAGATACCAATTTAAATCAACTTTATTTTATATTTTGTATGTTATAAAAGTGCACGGCAGTTAAGCAATATAATTACACCGATTACACTTCAATCACTTCGCCGTAACGTCATGTAACGAATTCCCGCCTTTCTGTTTGTCAACAAAACAAAATGGCGGAAACGCAATTAGTTCGCGCCTCTATTGTGTCAACATACAGCCACATTTTCCTTTCTATTCAAAGAAAATTAACAAAAGACTCTTAACAATGTTCTTATTTTTGTTAATTTGAAATAATTATCTTTGGTTAACTTACGTAAAATAGAATAAAAATAAACCATGTCCAAGTCAAAATTTGAAAAGCTGTTGTAACAATTTCGTAACATTCACTTTAGCAACCTTAAAGTCGTCTGAAATCTATGGTAAAATCCATTAATCAAGCGAGATATCTTCGTTTTGAAACGCAAACGTACCGTGAATACAATGCCCGGGGGAATCTGACATGGCCATGGTGTGCTCAGAGCCTGAGCTACAAACAATATCGCCATAACTCGCAAAATCACTAATTACAATGTTTCTTAGCTCATTCACTTCAAAACTAATTAAAAAAAAGTGTATTTCGTTTCTTTTGACGAGCAACATTCGGATTCTTTGAATAACTATAGAATATAACAAAGCGGAACACACACTCCATTGTGGCGTAGGATGTCAGCAATCACAACATATATGTAATAAGTCTTTCTTTAATAAAATATCCCTAAACTTACGACACGCTTTAGGCTATATAATTTCAAGCTATTAAAGTTAGGTGGTAAAAATATTTGAAAAAATCCTTCATGTGGGAAAAGGACCATAAACGTAACCATAAAGCGCTAGCTTAACAAATAATAAAAAAAAAAACAAACCCAATATTAAGGAAGCAACGTTATTAAGGTAACGGTAATTTTGACATTTGCAATCGAGAATTTGACAAATTTGAAAAATAATATAATTTCATGCGGATGAAGTCACATGGAAACAGCTAGTATTGTATAAATGTCTATGTATAAGAAACAACTTGACTAAGCAAAAAATTGCATAGCATCTTTGAGATCTATAGATAACAGAATGTTTTGTACATGTATTTCGTGAATGAAAACCCACTGTTAAAACATCGTCACACTTGAACTACTTTGTCGTATTTATCTTCCGTGCTTCTGGCCTGAGCAACCGCAAATTATTAGCAATTTAACTTAGCTCGTTGTGTTAATGTAACGCTGTTGTGACACTCAATAGCCTACTGAAATATTATACAACAGTTATTACAATATTTAAAATCACTTCTCACGAGTTTACATAGGTCAATTGAAATTAATTTGGAAATTACGTATAAAATATCCAATACAATTTAAACTACAGCTACTTGGCGCTAAATGTCTATCAAGCAGAACTAAGCAAATAACATTAATAGTGCATGTTTATGCCTCTTATTATTTGAACATAATTAAAGTCCGGTACTTAGCTTGATGGTTGTTTATAAGTATTCATTAAATTTTGGTTGTATTAAGAATCACCTAATTGGCGCGAGATATGATGCGTGGCCGCGCAGAGTGACAGACGAAGAGCAAGAGAGTGAATGAATGTCTAATAGGGATGTCCGTGCGGCGCTGTTGCTAGTGATGTCTGTTATCGATCATTAGAGATCCAAATATAGGTTATACAGGCGCCAACAGTGCATTTATATAATTTATAGTCTATCTCTTTCTATGTAGAGTCAACAAAGAAAGTGTTCGTCCTCCATAAATACCGTCATCTCAATCTTTCCTTCATCATCATCATGATGATTCATGTCACCTTTCACGCAATACCTCCGTCTTATCCAATGCTCGCTGAATATTATAGACTAGGTGTTCCCGTGAGACTTCATCCACATAAAATTATGAAAATATTAATTTTATTCTTTACATGTGTCAAAATCTCAATTGCAAATGTCAAAATGACATGACATGATGACAAACCATGGCGACCTTGCTTCCTTGATGTTGACAGCTTGTAGTTTGTGATACCTTTCCAACATGAAGGTATTTTTCCAATTTATTTACCCCCTAAGTTTAATAGCGTGAACATATATAGTCTAAAGCGTGTCGTAAGTGTAGGGCTTTTTATCAAAGAACGGATTATTCAAAAATATGCTGTAGTTGCTGAGATCTTACGCCACAAAGTAGTGTGTGTTTACGCTTTATTATATTAAGTATAGAAGTATAGATTAATAGTACAGTGTAATACTTAGACAGTAGGTTAATTTCTTAAGAAGTAAACACCACTTGGGTGGCCTTTAACAGTAATTGGATCTCGAGTCAGGCGAAGCAGAGCGATTAGTTTTAGAATTACACGGCTTTATTCTGTGAAGTGGTGGTCATTTTATGGTCAAGACAACTCGATCGTGAATTGACCTCTTTTTATGTATGACATAGATTCGTAGCGTGGTTAGAGCTCAGCTTTTGCTAGTCTTGAATTTGATTTTCCATATATTTTTTACATTAATTACTTGAATTCCAAAAAACTACTAATGTACAAATTTATAGGTTTAGCTTTCGCCCGCGACTCTGTCCCCGTGTAATTAAAAAACAAAAGTAAGTAGCTTATGTAATCTTCCCGACTACCCTCAACATCTATGCTAAATTTCATCTAGATCCGTTCAGTTTAGGCTATTCCTCTAACACTAACAAATATCCATCCATCCATTTGAACTTTCGCCTTTATAATATTAGTACTTCATCATCATCATCAACTTGCCCTTATCCCTTACGGAAGGTCGGCACAGTATGTGCTGCTCTTCCATACATCTCTATCAGCCGTCATATCTGTATCCACTCCTTTCTTAAGCATATCCTCTTTCACACAATCTACATACTTTTTCGGTTTTCCTCTACCTTTGAAGCCATCCACATTCATTCTTAACACTTTCAGGTTTATGTCACCATCGTCTCGTCGCATAACATGTCCATACCAAGCTAACCTTTTGCTTTTCAATTTCTCCACCACTGGCGCTACTTTCAAACTTCCTCTAATATACATTTTACTTAACATGTAAAAATAACTGCACTATGTGTAATAGAATCGTAAATGAGAAAATATTGTGTGTCAAAATTCTAAAAGAAGCACAATAAATATTAATACCCCATTAATTACGGAAATTCATTACAAAACAACACACTTTACAAAACATCTCGAACAGTTTACAATTTTGAGATCAATTTTTAACCGTATTTATGCAACATTCAATTAACATCTTACAATTACGTTTTGTATTTTAAACTGACACTGGTCAGTTCACGATCCTTTCGAAACTTCGAGTAGGGGAGACAGGAGTAGGGGTGGTAAAACGAAGCGACGCTCACTTAACGTTTTACATGCTGAGAGACTGTCGTCGTGTGAGGCCACTCATAAAAAAAACAACTGTCACTTTTTCGCGGCAACAAATTTTGGTTTGACGTTTCTGCGTTTCCCGCGTAATCTTTTGATTAATTTTTAGTGTGGTGTTTATGTGTCAGGATTTTTTGGCTAGTGCGACGGCCGTGTGGAGTGTGGGACGTGTTGTGTGTGATGTACTCTGCCGCTCTAGGTCTTGAGAGTGCAGCATGAGGGGCAGCATCTGTCAGATTTTGCTGTTGGCGCATGTCGCCTTTGCGATTACCGGACCAAGGGTAAGGGAGACAAATTCCTTAATTAGCTATATATAATAAAAATTAGTAAGCATAGTTCTATTACATTTTAAAATTATCAATGCCTTTAATTTGTATTTCGTACTTTTTTTTTTCTTTCAAATATTCCTTTCCACGCATGGCGTTCGGTCCTTAATAATCTGTGGAATTGATAAAAATTTAATTATTATTTTTATATATCTGTGGCCAGAAAGTTTTAAATTTTCTATAGTGTAAAAAAACTAATATGTGTAAGTATAGAAAGTTACATTGGTAAGTAAATCATGCAAGATAAGATAATTAATGATTTGCTGATATTGTGCGGGAAGTCATCCGTTGCACACGCACGCGGATACAAAGGCAATTTTTGACATCGATCTTTACCTTTTTTTTTACAAATAAAATAAAAATTCAAATATCGTACTAATGCGACCTTAATAATTTTTTTAAGAAAATAAAAAGCAAGCAATTATTATATAATTATAGTATTTTTAATACTTACTTAATGAAAATTTCTTTCGATATTATTATATGGAAAAAATGTTTACAATGTCCCAAGTCTGTCATTGGCTCTTGGATTCTCAGATCCTATAGATTTTACTTAAAAATACCATACGATATTTAATATTACTTGCAAAAACGCATCAAATTACACGAATATCAAAAGACGACCATCGCTCAGTGAAACTCTGATATGAATCTGCTTACCCAAGTTTCATAATAACCGTGCGATTTTTCTTAGATACGTTAACATATTTAAAACCTCTTTCACATTTAATTTCTCAACGCAACATAAATCGGCTAGAAAAACGAAATTATAAAAATATAGATAACATACGTTTATCTGAAAGTAATTGCTTGATGCAGGGTTTAAGAATAACAATAAATGTTTTTACTAGCTATCGCCCGCAACTTCGTCTTCGATAATTTCAGCAAGATTGCGGCTATCTTGAAGAATAGATAGATGGATCTTCTTTGTTTATTTCTCAAGAATATTCATCTTCTTTCTTACTAATATTATAAATGCGAAAGTTTAGATGGATGGATGGATGTTTGTTAGAGTTTGTAGGCTGAACGGATCTCGATGAAATTTGGAATACATGTAGAATATGGTCTGGAAGAAAACATAGGCTACTTAGTTTTTTTTTAATCCCACGAGAACGGAGTCGCGGACGAAAGCTAGTTGGGAATATTTAAGAACTTCGCTGTAACATAAAGTACGGGTTTAAGATGAGTACGTGTGACCTGGTTAAGGTAAAAGTGAAATGCAGTAACCATGAACTCGTGAACATGCGACTTGAAGTTAGAATAGACAACACATGCTAAGTGCTTCCACAGACATACAAATTCAAAGGGAAAAGTTCTTTAGATTACCATGGTAGCGTGCATTGCAAATATAGTGGGAATTATCCTAAGACAACACACGTATTTAAAATTTTAATTATATAGTTACTAGCTTTTGCAATTACAAAAGTAAAATGTCTATATGTTCTCTCAAACTATGTTCTATTTGCATCATTATCGAGTTCAGCAGTTTAGGCTACAAACTTTATCAATCCATCCATCTATCCAAACTTTGGCATTTATAATATCTGTAAGATAATAATACTGGCCGTCGCAAGCTTCTCCGTCTGCGCGGAATTAAAGAAAAAACTTAGTAGCCTGTGTTCTTCCAGACTATACATCTATACCTTTCAGCAAGATTCTTTGAGTCGTTCTTAAGATATGTGGCAACATCCATCCATCGAAACTTAGGAATTTACAGTAAAAAATAAGATAGTTTGTAGAAAATTTGTTGTTGCCAATTGATAAACGATTTTCGTATAAAATATTTCAAATACTTTCTATGTCTAACCCAGAAATGTTATTCGAATATTAAAAGCGGGCGTACACTTTTGACCAAACTATCGCACAACTGCAGATTGTTGATTGTTTCGCAGCTCAACTGTTTAGTTGCACGACTAAAAATCGAGTCATGTTCGCACCATATGTAACATATATAGGAATACGCGAAACTAAACAGTTGTGCGATATTTTAGTCTAAGGTGTGCGCCCGCTCTTACAGAAGACATTGTGGCGTGTAGAAAGTATGATCATTGTACGAGTTCACGGACGTATTAAGAATGATTCTACGTAGACATGCGATGTTTTCTTATTAAAATAATTTATACATTTTATTTTAAGAAACTTAAGTTAGTATTAATCACTAGTTATTCCCGCGCGGCTTCATCCGCACGAAATCATAAAAACTTTTATTGTCTACATTTGTCAAATTCTCAATTGCAAATATCAAAATTACCGTTAATAAACTCGCTTCCTTAATGTTGGCAGCTTGTAGTTTATGGTCCTTTTCCCACATGAGGATTTTTTCAATTTATTTACCTCATAAGTTTAATAGCGTGAAAATATATAGCCTAAAGCGTGTCGTAAGTGTAGGACATTTTATTAAAGGAAGAATTATTCAAAAATATGCTGTGATTACTGACATCCTACGCCACAAAGTAATGTGTGTATACGCTTTATTATATTAGTATATATTACAAAATTTCAATATTATTACTTCACGTCTAAAACTAGCAAATGTGAATATGTCGATCCAATAGCGTATGTAAGTCAGTATTCCTGTCTAACGATTCGTTTTTCTTTAATCTTTTTTGAAACGATGAGTTGCAGGAATTCATATTTTACGATCCTCTACTACTTATAAATTGGCTAAAAGGAAGAATATAATACATCGATAAAAAGTTTCACGTCTGTACCTATAACTCATCTGCATCCATTCATAATTAAAAAGAAACTAATCTGCATAAATATGCATTAGCGGTAAAACTTTAATTTCCGCTAACCCACAAGATCGCTTATTTATTAATAAGATGTCCAAATTTATTCATATAGTTTCGTATTCATTAACAAAATAAATTACAAGAAATTCCGCTTACATAATAAGTGACGTAACTGTCGTAAAACGAAGGAAGAAAGTCTTATGAAATGAAAATAAGGACAAAACGAAGATGTGAAATTATTGAAAAAATAAATACATCGTTTGGAAGGTCTATTTGTTTTAAGATTCATATTACAATTCCAAAAATACGACAATATTAAAAACAATAGAGCGTCGGTGGCATAAAAACAATAGAGGTTCGATTCCCGCCACGTACCAATGTGATTTTCGAATTTACGAATTTCATATGTACATAATTTACCCGAGGTTCTTACAGTGAAGGAAATCATTGTGATGCTTGCACATATCGGCAAAGAAATTCAAAGATATTTGTGATGTCAACCGGGCCAGCATGGTTGACTAAGACCTAGTCACCTAACTTAGATCAGGCTCCGATCTTCTAAGTGGAGACGTATAGTGAGCTGATGAGGAACAATAGGTCAATAGAGTACAAGCTATTACAATAATATCTCCTACAATATATTAAAACGACTAGCAACAAAATAAAATGATAAACTTTGGTAATACTTTAAGATCGCTATCCTTAGCTGTAGACCTTTTGAGTTACATTTATAGGTTACGTAAGGAGTTACGAAGTTTGCCGCGATCTCTTCCTAGTATAAGTTCGTGAAACAACCGACCCTTTGTTACGTTAATCTGATATTATAGGTATATTGAATGACATAGTTGTGCATACATTTGTAGATTACCAACTTCTGCGTTATAATGCATAGTTTTTGACGCTCCCATTCACAACTGTAGGGTATCAAAGATATACTCAAACATATCAATAGCAATAGGATTGTCACCTTATCGAATTTGCCTCGAAGTCTATTTTTGACCGACTTCCCAAAAGAAAGAGGTACTCAATTCGTCTGTATGTTTTTTTATGTGTGTTAAGGCATAACTCTGCCGCTAGTGGACCGATTTTGATAATTATTTTTTATCCGAAAGGTAGTGCTTGCAGGTGACCCACTTTTTTGTTTTATTTTTGGAGTCAAAGACTACGACGTGACGAAATTAGGGGTCTTTTTTGCTTTCTTCGCTGATTTGTATGTACAGTCTACAGATTTGACAAAGATGTCTACGACTCCAGAGTAGGTCTGTTCTTTTTTATGTCTGTATGTTTTCAAGTTGACAACCCTAGTGTAAAGTATATCTCGATAAGTTGCTAACTGATGCAGGATGTGGTCGCTAAGTGTGTCAACTGTGCGATCACTTTCTATAGACGAGACGAGACGAGGACGGGGGGAGGAGCGGTTACCGCTTCAAACCACTTTCCGTTTCATCCGTATAATTTGTTTCTCATCAAAGGTTAAGTGTTATGTTACGCAGATATTGCATAACCAATGCACGTTTTGTTGATTAACTTAATATGTGGTGTGGTATCCAATTCATCTATATAAAGACAGACTGTCTATTTTCCCATTGATATAATGGATTTAAGAAACTAATAATGTAAGTAATGGCGGAAATAAAACGTCTATATCTCAGTACCAGCTGTTGATCAAATCTTCGACAGCGCGGATAAAAAAATTGTAATAAATATAGCCTACGTAACTCAGTGATAACGGAGCTTTTTATTGGTGGAAGATTTTTTTAAATCGGCCCAGTAATTTGAAGTTATTCTAACATATATGAAAATCTAAAATTACGAATCTTTTCTCTTTATAATATTAATAAGTGTAGATTATCATAGTCAAAGTTTGGATTGATGAATTTGTCATAAACTCCACGACGGTTACTTAGAATCTTTTAACAAAAATAGATCTAAAAAAATAGCCCACAGACAAAATATCCAGAACAATATAATTAGATGCAAGTGTAACAAACAAAATTGAAACACGCAATAAGTCAATTAAAAGCTTATTTTGCTTTTAAATATTGACTATAAACATCTGTACAAACTGACATAATATATCCTCTCGTCTATTTGATAAACTAATCTCAATGAGTACTAAAACAGGGGTCGTTCACCTAATACTGTACACGTAACCAAGTATTATGAAATTCAAAATATTGCATAACATACTTTTACACTAGACATGCAGTTTTGTTAACAGTTTCACTGCAAACCTTCAGACCGGAACGAGTATAAGCAGCTTAACACTTAAAGCCCGCTACAGACGCTCAGTTCTGACATTAATAACTGAACAGTTTTATAGAGGGGAAAATTCTAAGTACGCTCATCTGAGCACTCGTATCTACGCTACATGGCCTGGTGTATCGATCTCAGGCTTGAGCGATGGTACAACTGAAAAGTTACAACAGAACGTTTGTAACGGGCTTTATTTTCAACGATAATGACACGGGTCAGTGGCGCTGTGAACGCTTACTAGACTTGCAATCTACATCTCTAGGTTTTATCTCAATCTTGTAACCATAGGAACCTGTACATGTCTATACTAATATTTGAAATAGAAAAGATTTCTGTATAGATTTTTATATGTATTGAAATAACTCAAAAACTACTGGGCAGATTTCAAAAATTACACCACTAAAAAGCTACGTTATTTTATTGAGTTTTACTCAGTAAGGTTATATTATTTAACTATCTTTTAGTTCTACGTGGACGAAGTCGCGAGCAACAGCTATCTATATGCGCAGTAAAACAATCTGCAATGGGATATTATAGTTAACGAAATTAGACTAGACTGAAGTTGTAGGTAAGGATGTGCATAAGTTAATGCTATCCGCTATCAAATTTCCCCTCTGATATATGGTCAAAAAAGTTTAAAATCACCCAACATTGTATATTGTTGAGTTTAGAAAACATGTTAAGTTACAAAGTCCAATACCTGGTAGGCGAAAAGGAAAGGCCACTTTCGTCGTCGTATGTCAATTGTGATTCAAACCGGCTACCACTCATCTGCGTACAAACGTGACTGGGAAATAACTTAAGATAAATCGTTCGCGTAGAATGTTGGGTGCTCTTTAATCATTTGAAAAGCTATTCTATTAGTACTTAAGAATCCGAATTGAATACCTCATCACAACTGTTGGGCGATTGTCGAATGTTTCGCAGCCAATTCAACTGTTTAGTTGCACAACTAAAAATCGAGTACTGTTCGCATCATATAAGCTCACAGGAATAAAAGAGCGACTAAACATTTGTGCGATAGTTTAGTCAAAGGGCGCGCTCTTAATGGTCAGCCAAATTTATATATTTAATACTCCCTTACAGATTCTTATACCTCAATTTATGTCTCAAGTAAACAATATGTATTCGTATACTTCTTAGCAATTTAGCTGTGAAAGTTGTTACCATCTAGGTGCTAACAATACGTTTCACGTCTGCAAGAACACTTAGGTAATTCGAATAACAAAAGTGCAATAATGTTGCCGTGTAAAACATTTTCTCAAATTTATTATGTTTATAGCTCTTTTTTTTGCTTTTTATGTACATTCGTCGAAAACTATTTAAGAGTTTTCTGTGCCACTCTTGTTATAGTTAAATGAACATCGATTGTCATTTGTTTTAATTAACAGCTCTCAAATGTAAAGATAACATTCGTTTTCACTTATTACGCAAATTAGCTACGAAACCACAACAATTATTCTCACAAATATTACAAAGAACAGCGCGAGTTTCTTACAATTGTGTAAAAATTTTCAATGACAATTACATCAAAGATCATTCTAAAAGTTTTATAAAACTACGCCTGCATTGTCTTCGAGATTTTTATTACTTTGTTTGTAATTAGGTCTACTCACCAAGGTTGGGAATTTTATAAAAATAAACGTAATTTAGTCCTTCAAACTCAATGTATTATTTATTTATTTATAAGGGCATTTATTAAAATCTCAACTATTACAGCTACCGTCGACTTTAAAAATTATTCTTTTGGATAATTCATTTAAATTCAAGAATTCTTACATAAATTAATATTCCGTAACAACAAACTAATCGACTAGACACATTTCTCCTTATCGTATTCCGCTTGGAAGCTTGAAGTATTTGCTAAATGAGGAACTAAATATCATAAGAGAACATAGGCGTAACTTTACAATTGAAACTAAACCAAATCATTGGAACCTTAACCTATAGTGATGTAGAGTGATGACAGATTAAATCCCTTTTTTCTTCTATCTTGATTGGCAGTCATCTTAACACGATCATTTGCCTCGACTGTTTGTCGGTATGTATTTCTCGTAGCTCGGCGCGCGCACGCGCACAAAGAATGCACTTTCGTGTTACTGATGCGTCACATACGTTCATGTTTTGTCGTCTCTGCCGAGAAACGTGTTCCAACACACGAATGAGCGATTTAAAAAGCATATCCGATTGTTATTATTAACACATTGACTTCTAGTTTGTCCTATGTCAATATCAACAAATATTATTTGTTGTGATAAAAAAAATAAGTATTTGTATCTTTTTCAGATAGAAAATGATTTCGATCGAAGCAGACAACCTCCGGCGGATCATCCTGGATTCAACGAACATCAAACGAGATTTGGAATCAACTCACCGCTTCAAAACTTCCAGCAACAACCCTTACTGACCAGCCCTCCGCCGCAGACTATACAATTCCAACAATCTATCTTTCAACAATCACAACATCAACAATCACCGCAACATCATCCATTGCCACAAAATCAACAAGCCTATGTACAACAATTTGGAAATGTAGGACCCCCTCAAGGTATCCCAAGTAATATTCAAAATTTACCGAGTAATATACCAATCGGTAACACTCACAACTTGCAATTCAATCAAAATCCTAATGGTAACCCAAATCTTAACAATTATCAACAACAAAACCTGAGACAATTATCTCAACAAAATCATAATATTCTTCCACAATCTATACCAACTCTCGCTTCATTCCAAAATAATTTGCCTTTAGCGCAAAATGCACCTGTTTTTAACTCAAACCCCAATATTCAAGGCAACGGACTAAATGTCGCACAACAAAGACCAACCCAACCTGCTTTTCTTCCAACTCCTTCATCATCACAAAATCAACCAATTTTCGGTCAGCCCAGTCCGATCACAATCCAGACCGCTCCGAACCTTGCCCCACAAAACTTTAATTTCGAAAATTCCCAACTACCTTTCCAGTCACAATTGAATCAGGCGCCGATATTTTCGAACGGCCAAACGACTTCCCAACTCCAAAGTTACTACGAACAACAGTCAAAAGAAAATTTAGAGAAACTCAAAGAGCTTCAAGAGAGACAACGAATTATTCAAAAGCATCAAGAGTTTGTAGAGAAACAACAACAAAAGGAACAACAGAAAGTAGAGAAGTTGCATGAAGAATTTCTTACAAAACAAGCGACAAAGACTGTACCAACATTAGCTACAACTGAAAGTTATGATAACTTCTACAATCAAAATCAAGAAAGACACAGACCGCTTCTCCCTCACGAGACTGATTTATTCAGGAAAGCACTTGAGTTATACGAAAAGGAACATCCGACTACGACTACATCAACTACAACAACCACTACTACAACTACAACAACAGCTCGTCCCCCACCCAGGTACAGATCCAGGACCACTTCAAGACCGAGAAGTCCGCCACAAGACCGAAATAAACAGAAACTTTACAACGATATAAAGAACTTGCTCGAGGAAAGTGAGACCAAAGGTTTTGACGAGAATCTACGCGCAAAGAGTGTAGAGTTACTTCAAAAACCAGATATTCTAAAACAACTGAAAGTAGCTTTAGCCGAAAATCCGGAAGACTTCAACGAGAAAAACTTTACATCTCGCGAAATATCTCTTAATGGACAAAAGTTTGAAGTAATAAGGACATCTAATCCTAATTTGATCCCGAGAGGAGCAATTACAGCTGATAGTTCAAACATAGCTAAAACTATTGCCGCAAATCAGGAAACCGAAACGCCAAATCCAATATCATTCGATGACTTGACTAAGGACGTTTTACCGCCTGGCGCGAATTACGAACTTATCAAACAATCAGATAACGGAAAACTAGAAGAAGTTTCTAACATTCAGAATTCTATACAAGGTAAAAAGAAAGTTACTTTTGTATTCCTTGAAGAGCAAGACGATGGCTCATACAAAGTGAAAGGTGTTAAAGCAAACGGACAACAAACTGAGGAAGGTCCAGAAGTGGAAAGCATTATTAACAAAATAAAGAAAGGTGAAATACAATTACCTGGACCTACAAAGATTTCTAATGCAGCGTTCACGTCAACAACTACACCTGCGCCAATTCCTACTACTGAGTACACAGAAGGACCGCCACGGAGTCCCTCGAGTTATAGCAGCTTTATAACAACAACTAATTACGGAACTTTGGGTCATACTAATCCGGTAGTCCATACTACTCCAAGCACCGTTACATACCGGAATACCGAAGCACCAATAAGAACAACACAACACCAAACTCAATCATATCCTTCCTTGCCACCACGGACCACCACAGAACGATTCCCAGTAAGATCATCAACTCCTCGGTACATATTAAATAGAAGCAATAACCAAGACTTGACACCAAGAGCGTCTTTCCCAAGTACTACAGTTATTAACAGCACGCCAGCCTATAGAACTACGACTGATCCCTTAGTGGTTATAGGAAGTAGTGCAGCACCACCAACTGAAGAAGCAAAATCATTTCCTGCATATAATGCTAACCCCGGTAACATTAATCCCGGACTCGTAGACATACTTAAGGAGAACGGACTCTTCGCGACAGCCAAATACCTGAGACAATCTGGGTTAGACACGATTTTAAATGAAACAGGACCGTACACTATCTTCGCACCTACGGATAAAGCATTCAGGACATTATTAGTCCAACTTGGTGGTCCAGATCGTGCTGAAGAGAAATTCAGGGATAACCCGAGATTGCTAAGCGGGGTCAGTATTGAATTTAATTACTTTTATTAGGCAAAATTAGTATGCATTTTTCATGTTATTTTACCTGTTCTAGCTTCTTCTTCATCACGTAATCCCTGGTGCGTTCGATATCGCGTCCTTACAAGATGAGATGACAGGAGTCTCCCTCGCTGGCACACAGCTGCGGGTCAACCAGTACGACATGCACGATGTAGAGTGGAACGAAGTCCGCGTCACCACTATTAACGGCGCTAGAGTACTTGACGACAAGAAAGACATTAATATACCACAGGTAAATATATAAAATCACCCATTCCAGATAGTTACAGCGAGAACATTAAATCATTTTTGCATTGCATTTCATGTATTTAACTGTATTTGTACTTATTCCAGGGCATAGCGCACGCCGTAGACAGAGTAATGTTCCCTCTACCGGTAGGTGACCTGGTGCAGACACTGCAGGCGGACAGGGACCGCCGCTTCACCATCTTCCTCAAGGCAGTACAAGCCAGCGGTTTCGCCGACACATTGTCAGGTCAGTTATATGATTTGTTTAAGGCTGAATAACAGTAAAAAATTACGGACGAATTAAAAATCTCATTGTAATGTTTTAATTTTAACTACCAACAGAAAGTAAAACGTACACGGTGTTCGCGCCAACGGACACGGCGTTCGGTCGTCTGACGCCGAGCGAGCTAACTCGTTTCGCGGAGAAGGGCGCGGCCCGGGCGCTGGTGGCGCGGCACGTGCTGCCCGGCACGCTGTACAGCGCGGGCATGCGGTACTACCAACTACGCAACTCTATGGAGGACGCTAAACCACTCACGCTGCAGAAGAACTCAGGTAAGTTTAACCGATGTTTCGAAGACAATAGAAGCGCCAAAATAAAAACTACCTGCGTAGTGATGTTAATTTAACGTAAGTTAATTATTTTGTGTTGAATTTCAGGTCGTATCAAAGTGAACAACGCTCAAGTAATCACACACAACATCCCGGCCACCAATGGCGTCATCCACGCAATCGACAACATATTGTGAACACACGCGGCTGTCACAATTACCCGCCAAATTAGCTTCAGTGAAGCTCGGACGCCGACATCTTGGAATTAACTTTTTAATTTCTCGGCTTCGCTGACTGCCTTTGTACAGCCACTAACGTTTTGTCTATGAAAATTGTTTTAAGACTGTAAATATAAAATTAGGCTAAGATAATAATTTATACTGCGTTTTTAACTTGTAAATAAAATTATTGACATACTAAATATTTTGTTTAAATAAAACAAAACCAATATTAGATAACTATTTATTTGTTTTTTACACACACTCGCACAAATTAACTAATTAAGTATCGACAAATTTGTGACAACTTCATATCACTTACAATTTTTAAATAAAATGCATAAATTAACTGTCCTAACTATAATTAATAAACAGTCCGTAATTGTGGACTCACGATGTGTCCAAACTGTCCTTTATACTGTCAATTACAAATGTCAAATTCAAAGTTATTCAACAATGGGATTTCTTTTAATCAATCAAGTAAAGCTTGGTGAAAGGGCTGCTGCAAACGCGGTTAGTTCCGTCAGAAAACAAGGCATAGAAAATGAGAAAAAAATATCTTGACATTAAAAAGATGGCGCTAGTGAGCTGTCATAATACCCACTGGTATAGGCATCCTTATTGGTATAGATATGTATTCATCAAACATAATCAAATGTCACATTTTAAGGATTTAACTTTGCTAACATCATTTTTAATTTAGCAATCTCATCATCTTTGGCAGCCAGCTCTTCCCGCAAAGCCTTTATGGTCTCATCTTTGTCCTCCGATAGATACTTCAACTCTTCCAGTAGTTGTTTTGTATCTAGCCTCTTAGTTGGTCTCCATTGAACAAGTTTACCAATAATATGGGCTATTTTCGGGTAGTTGGCAGTTAGTCGAGCAGGTATTTGCCCTTTTCTCAAGTCTGTAATAGTTTTAACTCGTTCCATTTCTGTACTGAACTGCTCGACCATCTCTAGAAGTATTATCCCCAAGCTGTACATGTCACTCTGGAAAGAAAAAGGAAAAAATAATTAAGATATCTACTAATAATATGGCTAAACAACGAAATTATAATTTTATGGCACAATTACTTTAAGCGGAATTCTAAAAAAACATTGTCAAAATGATAAATTACTAGTGACATAAAATATGGTTCACACTTCTTATTATAGACTAGTTGTGGCCCGTAACTGTTCTTGCTGAATCAAAAACTTAATTAGAAGTATATATTTCCAGACAATGTTCTATGTCTTTGTTATATATCAGCAAGGTCTTTTGAATAATTTTGGAAATACATAGACAAACATGCTTCCATCAACCTATACTTTTTGAATTCGTAAAATTGCTATTTTACCCTCTCCAGTTATATTGAGATACAAAAGTTAATAAACTCACCTTTGGATTACATTGTCCATCAAGTTGTTCAGGTGCTGCATACAAATGTGTACCCAGAGCCAAACCACTGTGTGATTGCTGTAGAGGACACGCCAAACCAAAGTCACCCAACTGTACTAATAAACCGTTCTCACTGCGTTCCACAAATACATTGCTTGGTTTAATATCATGGTGGATAATCCCCCTCGAGTGTATATAATGCAGACCACGGACAAGTTGGGTGAACATGTCCATAATAACGTCAATATGTGTCCAAGAGATCGGGTAATTGCATTCCGAGATAAAAGATGTGTCAAAACCTGTAGAATCACTTGAATCACTATGCTGAAGCGTCAGATCGTCAGAATTTTTCCTCGACAATGGCAAACGACTATTTCTATTATCCAACCATTGCTTCAGTGTTTGGTGACAATATGTCATTTGTATGTAAAGTGTGGCCCATTTGAGGTTAATCCTGGAGCAGTTTTCGTAATCCTTACCGGATAAAATCTTGCACAAGGCATTCTGGTCATCAGGTGTGATGGAATCATCATCACTGTCACTTTCTAATTCCTCATCGGAGCTCTCACCTTGCTCAAAGCTGCTAGAGTTTTTGAATGATATCACAAAATCAGATTGGCTGTTATTCCTTGTTAGCTCCTTAGAATCGTGTGTTTTAAATGATTTTACTATATTCGGATGCGCTGAGGATATTACATCAGAGTTCATCGCTGAAAACTCATCACTATCGTCCAAATTTAATTTGCGTTTCTTCTTTATTGTCGATTCAATCATTGGTTCCAACCAGGCAGCTTTATAATTAACAATATTAGGATGGTTGAGGCTGGCAATAGTTTTTACCTCAGCTAAATGTGTCATAATGGAGTTCACATTGGATGACTTGATGTATACTTTTTTTACCGCATATTTAACACCGTCCAGCCTATGAAGAGCTTTGAACACACTACCAAAGCCTCCGCCAGCGATGAAACATAACTCTTCAAATTCTTTATGGTATCTAGACCATTCTAGACCAGATGGTTGGACTATAGGCCAGGTGATAGGCAGAGTGATAGGTATTTCCGACCCATTGGCTACTGTCACTAACTGGTAGAGGGCTCTTTGATACTGACTTCTCATGACCTCAAACTCACCCATTGCATAAGAATTGTCAATCAAGTTCATACTATGAAGTTTTTCACATATTGTATTGTATAATTGGTTAGCTCTATTGTAATCTTTCTCTAGAAGGGAGCACAGCTGTTTGACAAGAGACTGCACGAGAAGACTGATGGGTGTGGTTGCTGTTGTATTAACAATGTCCACTTGCTGCATGCTTTGACTGAAGAGAGACTCTCTGCGACTATTAAGTTCTAGACCTGAAAATTGATAAACATTTATGTGAAAATGAATAGAGTGGTAAATTTAAGTCTACTGTGTGTGTAAATATTACTTATGTAGTAAGATGACTCAGTAAAATGTAAAATATGGTTCAAGAATTGTATATATAAGCTGATAATATTGTGCATTGTCCTTGTGGTTTATTATTGATAACAGTGTTACATTTTGTAATGTTAGCCATTTCGTAAGTACGTTTACCTATAGTTAAACTTTACATTTCATTACATTTATTAGGTTTATTTCTAAAACTGGTAGTTAATAGTCATTATCATTCGTTGCAGTAGACACTTAATACATTGCGTAATTTCTTTCTTCTAGAAGGTTAAGAGTAAAAATGTATTAAATCATACAAAAATTATGGAAGAGCTTACCTAAGTCAAATGATTTAACAGTCGCCAGAGCCTCCCATTTATCTTGTTTTTGAGTTTCCATTACGGTAAATTTGGAATTGTCGACTAGTGGCTAAGATGTTCAATCCACGATTTTAATTCAGTAAAATATCTTATTAACATAATCACGCAAAAACCACTAGGGTTTCACTACTGTTTTGAAAGAAATACATATTTTCTCACACTGGAAATATCAAAATACACAAATAAACAAATAACACCACAATCACACGCAATAATATGATGACAGCATGAAAGTAATAAGTACCACGTCCAACAGGAATGAGTTCTATCTGTACATCTTGCATTAAATTAAAGAAAATAAAACCTTATTTCAACGTGATAAGAGTCTTGTTGAACGCAAAATGATATTGAAACGAGTGAGAGGGCTACAAGTGTCCGCCATGTCCCTTTCCAACAGTGACCTAGAGTTGCCAGATATCAATCCTTTCGTTGTTTGTAGAAAAATAGGCGATTGATGAAATGTAATGCAGTAAAAATGGTCGCTTTTTTAATGTTTCTAAATATTAATAATAATTTGTTACCGACATGTTGAGGCAATATTATTTGTTGCTATGGGTAAAACCTTTTTAATAGGAAAATGTTGCGATTGGAGTATAGGTTTTCTTTTATTTGTTTGAAATTCGGACACCTGAACTGACAACCCCATATGACATCCCAACTCGGACTTTAATGGCGGAGTCTTTTTGATTTCGTGATATTTTTGAAGAATTTTAGTTAAAACGGCAAGAATTTTTGTCGTGGAGGCCTGCCGAAGCGAGTATAACACTGATTGTGGGTTAAATTTTCACAGGAAATAGTTTTAAATATAATTTGTTGGTGAAGAATTCTGGTGACCATGCATGACTATCCAATCATAGTTCAAGAACAATTAATTTAAACACTTATGCGTTTATTTCTTCCTTTCTCTATTAAAACAACACTGTTTTAATTTCAGATTTAAGATATAGGAATAAGCTTGGTTTGCTTCATAAACTTCACAGGACATTTTTCACAAGAATTTAGCAATCTCTGATTTAGAATCATGTAGTTTGTATTGTTTTTTAAAAAATACAATAATGATAACACTATTACGTCAAAATCCATCTAAAGAAATAAACAGCTGACGTCAGACAACAAAAACTAGATTTTTTTATAATCAATGTCCTTTAATCATATTTTAACATAGTCACCATCGCCAGAGAGGGATAAAACGGACAGTTAATAAGGTCTCACTCGGCTTCAATTTTTCGATTATAGCTCAATCCTGTTCTAGAAGTACATCTATGGATGACAGATACAGATAACAAAAATGGTGCATGTGACGTACTTGTGAGTGACACGCAGTAAAAAAGTGTAAATAAAAAAAAACATTTGAAATCACAAAATTCTATTAACAGAGAGATTTGGAAAACAGATACCTATGTTATGAAATGCAGAGTTTAAAATTTACTTTATGAAAATATGGTTTTATAAGTCGTTTTGCACAAAGTCGTTTACTAAAATATTATTGATTGAACGCAGTTTTTTCTCTACTCAAAATTTGATATTGACTGTTATCTGTTATGTTATTTAAAAAAAATCAAACCATGTGTTTGTAAATAATTAGGAATATTGTTGAAAAAAATATATTTCTAACATGAATCTTCTTCCTAAGACCCACAAGGAGTTCAGTGAGAAAGATTACTGGAATAAGTTTTTTAAGAAACGCGGTAATAAAGCGTTTGAATGGTAAGCAATGATACATAAAAAAAAACATTTCTAACTTTAAATTCGTTTTTACAATGTAATGTTCATTTTTCTCAGGTATGGTGAATATTTAGAACTGTGTGGACATCTTCACAAATATATAAAGCAAAAAGATGCCGTACTTATCACAGGTTGTGGTAATTCCAGCCTTAGCGCCGATCTTTATGATGTCGGTTACACAAATATAACAAACATAGACGTATCAGAGGTTGCTATACGACAAATGAATACTACAAATGCTGCACGAAGTAGTATGAGATTCTTACATATGGATGCTTTAAATATGACCTTTGAAAATGATGTTTTTAATGTGGTATTAGATAAAGGTACCTTAGACGCGTTAATGCCGGATGATTCAAAAGAAACAAATGAAAGGATAGACAAGTATTTCGCTGAAATAAAGAGAGTTTTAAAGCTTGGTGGTCGCTTTTTGTGTATATCTCTGCTTCAAACACATATTTTAAACAAATTAGTTAAGGAATTCTGTGACAAGTCTTGGATGTTCCGCATTGTAAGATGTCATGAGGCGGAACAAAAAAACAATGAGAACGGAGATGGAAATACTTTACCAGTGTTTGTTGTTGTTGCTACCAAGTTTAAGGAACTACCAAAATTAGTAAGAACCTTATTTCAATTTATTTCCTAGGATTATTCCCAACCGTCACCCCTCTTAATCTATCCTATCTATCTATCTATCTAATAAATCCCACCATTTAGTCCCACTAGCACCGATAAGGTGACAGATGGAACCATCAAGATATAATATAAGTTTCAACTGTCCCCTCTTCACATAAGGTGGGACAGATGAAACTTTTTATTCTCATCTGTCCCCGCTCGAGTACAGAGCGGGGTGATGGTTGGGTATATTCCATTTCTTATTGTAAATTTTACTGCTAAACTACCTTTGAAAAACTTGTTTCTGTTTTGTTAAAGAGTAACAATTTGTTTTGTACAAGTTTTAGTGGATACAATATTTCCAAAAACTCTATACACAGCTTTCTTCACTTCTATAGTATAAGTTGACAAAGGAGCAAGTGGCCACTGGAATTTAGTTGAAATAACAAAGCAACAACTATCCATAGACATTCTTGTAGAGAAATATTATATTAACAAAGCCATCAATATATTATGAATACATTTTAACCAATATCTATGTGTGTCAATAATTGACTATAAATTTACTATCTGTTATAAAATAAAAACAATAGTAAGTAGCCTATGTGTTATCTATGACAAATTTCATTGAGATCCATTCACCAGTTTTGACAGAAAACTAGAATAAACAACCATCCGTTTAAACTCACATTTCTAATTTTAATAATATAAACCTGTTTAAGATAATAGAGGTATGCATGGCTGGAGAGAAAATGATCAGACTGGAGACATCACAAGAGTTACAGGATTGTGTGAAATCTGTTCAGGATACAGCATTTGTTACTAATGGACTTGCTAGGACTAATTTAGATGAGGATGATGAGGTGAGATAAGTTGGTTTTGGCAGTTATTTTGTTAAATAAATAAATCTATACTAATACAAGCTATCGCCTGTGACTCCCTACACGTGGAATTCAAAAACACAAAAGTGAGTTGCCCATGTGTTCTTCCAGACTATCCTCTGCACCTATACTAAATTTCATTGAAATCCATTCAGCCGTTTAGGCTACAAACTCTAACAAACATCCATCCATCCATCCAAACTTTTGCATTTATATTATTAGTATGAGTAGGAATATAAAGAGAAGTATTTTTGTATGTATTGAAATAACTTAAAAACTACTGGGCAGATTTTAAAAATTATTTCGCCATTAGAAAGGTAATTTATCTGTGAGTAATATAGGGTTTATTTTTTGATTCCTTACGGACAAAGTCACAAGCAACAGCTAGTAACATAATAGTAATATTGTTTATATTGGAGTTTCATTATGGTTTTTGATAACCCTATAGTAATGTTGATGGTTAAAAAGTTTGATTAATGTAGATTTTTTTTAATTTCAACATTAAAATCATTTTGAATTCAAATTGTCCAAAAAAAAATATGCACAAAACCTTGTCTTCATTGAGATTCCAACATAAACAAAATCTTTTAAACCTGTAATTTAATATGAAAGTGACCTTGGCGTAATAAAATAAATACGACTACCAGGTCTCACTGGACTTAATGCAACCAGGGGAGGAGACACCTCGCTACACCCTGTATGTGGTTGATCAGAAGCGCTCGCAGGCCGCCAACAAGTATGCAGTCTTTGTTGTGCCGCAGGGCAGGTAAGGTAACACTGTATATCCTGATTTTATCAACTTTTAGGTATCAATTAATGATCTGAATTTGTATACACATTGTATTTGTATACATATTTCTACAGATTTTTGACCGACTTCCCAAAAGAATGAGGTACTCAATTCGTCTGTACGTTTTTTTGTGATAAATTTCTATGGTTTTGTTTACTTTATTAATTTTATAAGTATTCAAGTTATATAGTGTTACAGCGATGTTTGTCGATATTCTACTCTGACTACCCCTAGATTACACGGTCGCTATAGTTTATAGTTTTTAATGTTTACCTGTCTTAAAATACAAGTTTAAATCTGTCTACATCGCGGTCGGTCCAGAAGGATCGTTATAATATTTACATCGTGTTCTTTGGAGGCGGCTGGCGTGATGCCCGATACATGGAGCTAGGAAAAATAAATTCGGCAAAGATATATCAAAGAAAATACCTTTATTATGTTATAGATTTATATGTATTGTGGTTCCCCTTGTTGTTTATATTCAAACTAGCTGTTCCCGTGCGACTTCATCCGCATAAAATTATGAAAATTTCATTTTATTGTTTACATCTGTCAAATTATCAATTGCAAATATTAAGATGACATGACATGATGACAAACCATGACAACCTTGCTTCCTTGATGTTGGCAACAACTTGTGGTCTCTTTCCCACATTAGGATTTTTATCACAAATATTTACCCCTAAGTTTAATGGCTTAAAAATATATAGCCTAAAGCATGACGAAAGTGTAGGGCTTTTTTTTAAAAAAAAAGAATTATTCAAAAATATACTGTAATTGCTGACATCTTAGGCAACAAAGAAGTGTGTGTTTACGCTTTATTATAATAGTATAGATTTATAATTTAAATCAAAAACTATATATAAGTTTTACACCATTATATTTTGATAATAGTCATTAAGGGACTTCCTTAAAATAACATTAATAACTACTTAAGTAAACTAAATACAGTCTCTTAAACTTGCGTTTACAAAAATCAATCGAGTTACCTTACGGGTGACTTTTATTCTGTAGTTTGAAATAACGTGACTAAATTATTTAGAATATAATAAGATGCCATATCCAGTTTATTGTATATCTGTATTCTTCGTGAGATACCTCTCAACCCACCCGCGAACAACAACAAAAGCACAGTGCGTTGCCTCACTATCTCACTTCGCGATCGCTTTCAATACGGAGTGCACTTGAAGAAATCTTTTTTATTTATTATTAACAATTATAAGTTTAAGCTCGAAGTTTTGCAAATTAAAAGTGGTAAAAAAATCCCAGTAAGTAAATTTTTTCATGCATGAATATTGATAATTTTTTTTTATTATTTATATTTAATAAAACATCAAACAAGTTTGGCGTACAGAACGCTAACCCGCGAACAGTTATCAAAAAAAACCCCAAAAATTACAATTGGTTTTCAAAGAATGTGTTTGTGAAACGAGATTTTTTTTAAATAAACTCTTACTAATATTATAAATGCTAAAATTGAGATGGATGGATGTTCGTTAGAGTTTGTAACCCAAACTCCTGAACGGATCTCAATGAAATTTGGTATAGATATAGAGGATAGTCTGGAAGAACACACAGGTTACATGTTTTTGTTCTTGTAAATTCTACGCGAACGGAGTCGCTGGCGAAGGCTAGTAATAGCTAAATATGAGTTAAATGATTTGTAGAAGACCGTGTCAATTAATATATTCAGAATTATCAAAATTGTAATTACATGGAAAATGTGAAAATCTGTCATCTCTACTTACTCTATTAAGTGACAAGCGTGATGGTCAATTCGATTGCACATGTTGCGGGCAATGTCCAGTGAACTGCAGTCAACATCCGCCCACGTCCTAAGAATAAATATAGATTTGAAATAAATATTTTTCTTAGGAAACGCAAAAAATACGCATTCGGTTTGTAAACAGAGATAAAAATAGTAAACATCGTCAAGGTTGAATATTTATGTTTGGTTGAAATAAACAAGGAACGGACACACCCACTTTTCGTCTTCTGGCGTTAGGGTAGGCCACGATAGGGCGGCCGCCCAGGGCGCTGCCAGAACGGGGCGTCATAGGTCTGCAAATCACTCGTAAACCCTATTTCTGCAGTTCCTTACGGGTACTTTAAAGATTCTAAGTGCAGTAACTTATCTAAAGTTTTACATTTGTTAAACTACCATTTAAAACTTAATTCTTCTGCCTATCCCTTTGTTTTAAGGGGTGTGTGTATGCGTGTTGACGAGTGCTGAGTGATGTTGCAATGGCACGCCCACATCTCGCATAGCGGTATGATTTACACTGTAAATACACGCACTGGATAGCCGCCCAACTATTCTAATTATTAAAATTAACGTCTAAGATATAAACAACCATGTGACCCGTTTTTTGGTTTAATTTATAGCTTTATACTTACGAAAATATCGTTCCAAATATTTTTTTTTTATCAATCGAAGATTTAAATTCTTTCACCATAAAAAAGCTACGTTGTCAGTGAGTAACATAGGCTGTTTTATATTTTTTTAATTCGACGCGGACGGAGTCATGAGTGAAAGCTATTTATAATATTAGTAATAAGTAAGATTTAACAATTTTGGATTGTCTATGGAGGAAAATCTGTCCTCTACAGGAGCTTTCTCGTGGCAATTGTTAAACTTGTAATTGCAAACGTAACTCTTCAGGGAGTCAGAGTGGTTGTTCGGCACACCAGCTGGTAGACGGCAGCTGCAGCAGTCTGCTAAGTTCTCCCGGCTGGCGGTGGTGCTGCTGCGCCGAGGACAGGTCTACCACAGCCTCGACGCCGTTACCGACGAGCTCGCGCACTCTGCTAAGATGTTAGCTCCTAACGGATTCTCGGGGCAGGTGAGTAGTTAGATAATCTAGACTATAGATTCTCCTCCTTATCCTACTCCCGTAGGGTCGGCGCAACAGGTTTTTGTCGTCCACATAACTCTATCATACGTCATCTCAGTCATCACTCCCTTCTTGATCCTGTAACCTTTCACGCTATCCATTCCCCTTTCTAGGTCTACCTCTATCGGTGTACCTCCACACTCATAACTACCATTCTCCTTGTAACATGCGATTCATCACTCCTCATAACATGCTCATACCATGCTAACCTTTTACTCCTTACCTTCTCTACCACTGGGGCTCTCTCAAACTACTCTCTCTCTACTCTCAAACTTCCTCTAATATACTCATTTCGTGTCTTATCCATTCGTGTTACCACACATCTATCTTAACATTCCCATTTCTGTCACATGTAGTCTCCTTTCATCCGTTCTTTTACTGCCCAACATTCAGATCCATTCATGAGAGTTCTCACGACTTAATCGATGGCGGAGTCGCACATAAAGATAATATTTCCCCTGCCTGTGTTTGCGCAACCGTCAAATACATTTCCCTTCCTTAAGACTTAAGAAGTATTAATTTGTGGTAGGTTTAGGTAATTTGCAGTACAATCTGTGCGGTATTTGTTCGTCCAGATACCGTTTCTGTCAGTGGGCAAGGAGGTGGGGCGGCGCGCGGCGGTGGCGGCGGGCAGCTCTGCGCTGTCGGGCGACTTCGTGGTGGAGGACGTGGACGTGGCGGGCAGCACGCACCGCCGCCTCGTCTTCCTCGACAACCAGTTCCTGGTGCAGTCGGAAGCTAGGCTGAAAACAGGTAACCAAAATTATAAAGGGGAAAGGTTTTTTATTTTTGTATGTAATCGATTCACGTAAAAACTACTAGGTTGATGTTAAAAGTTCATTCGCCATTAGAAAGGTAATTTATCTGGGAGTAATATAGACTATGTTTTTTTTTTAGTTTCGCACAGACGATTTGTGAAAAACAGCTACATATATTGTTTATATTTTAGTAACAGTATTGTGAATGTGAAAGTTTGGATGGATGTTTGCCCACAAGTTGAAAAGTTTCGATGAAATTTAACACATGTAAAACTTTGTTCGGTAGAATTATCAGTAAATTAGTAAGTAAATGTATTTATGTTTTTTCATTGCGCTCGGACATAGTCACGGACCATAGCTAGTCATAACTAAGATTTTGCGATGAAATTGAAAATTTTTTGTTTATTCGGTTTTAATTAATTAGAAAATTTTATTTAATAAATTCAACATTTATATATGAGTACTCCTTGAATTTACTATTTAAATTATTGACCGACTGCCCAATAGAAGGAGGTACTCAATTCGTCTGTATGTTTATTTTTTGTTGTAAATAATGCGTATCAAAAATTTTAAACATAATTTTAACCTACAGTCTTACATCAGCTAAAAGATTATTATTTAATTTCCAGTAAAAAAGAAGAATAAAACGCGTACAGTGGTAGACTTCGGTTTCATATCAACGTACCACGCTATAATGTGCGTGGGGGCGCAGCTGCGGGGCGGGGGGCGGGGCGGGGGGCGGGGCGCCGTGCTGGGGCTGGGCGGCGGCGGCCTCCTCATGTTCCTCCGCAGCTGCGTCCACGACCTGCAGCTCACCGCCGTCGAGCTGGACCCCGCCATGCTGGACGTCGCACACAAATACTTCCACTTGCAACTTGACGACAGACTTCAAGTCCACATCAAAGATGGACTCGATTTCTTGAAGGATGAAGCGGAGAAAGGTGACTTTATTGTGTTATTGTCAGTTATAAGTTCAGAAATCTATCTACACTTTTGAACCCTTTAAAAACTTTAACATAACAAATACAATATCAAATTTGCTAGATACTTGTATGCCAGTTCCGTTTACATACGTATAGTTGACACAGTAGCTTGAATTCAAGTATACCAGTTACTGGCATGTATATTCCCGTCCTAATGTACGACCATTTTAATTAGTGTAAATGTATTGGAAATTGTTATTATATCTCAGTATTATATTAGAGTAGTTTTCTCCAATCATCTAGTAAAGTGAATATTTAATACTAGCTTTCGCCCGCGACTTCGTCTGCGTGGAATATAAAAAACGTGATTAGCTTACGTGCTCTTTCAGACTATCAAATTTCATCGAAATCCGTTCAGCAATTTTACAAACTCTAACATACATTAAAACTTTCTCATTTATATTGTTATATATACTTTTATAATTGTAAAAAAAAAACTGTGTGTAATGAATAGGCTCAAAAACTGGGCCGATTTTAAAAATACTTTTACCGTTAGCAAGGTAATTTATTTGTGAGTAAAATAGGCTATATTTTTATAATATTTTATAATCCACGCGGACGGAGTCGTGCGCTAAAGCTAGTGAAATATAATAAAAATAATGAAATATAAATATGTACTTATGCAGGTGCGCAGTACTCGGTGGTGATGTACGACATGGACAGCAAGGAGCGGTCGCTCGGCCTCGCCTGCCCGCCGCCGGCCTTCCTGCAGCGCGCCGCGCTCGCCCGCCTCGCCGCGCTGCTCCAGCCGCACGGTCGGTGCGCCACCACCACCACCACCACCGCCAGCTACATCTCCCCACTGTACTGTTATGTGGTAGTGCCCGCTTTAACATGTTAGCAGTGCAGGGCCGGCACGCCCTCAGTAATACCACGACCACACAGAAGACACGCGTCAAATGGAAGCAATTCCGTGTACAGTCTGATGAGTGTGGTGCCGGAGGCCTCATTTAGGTCCCTTTCTCTTTACCATCCTTTTCTTGTAAGGAGAGGTTGGGTAGGGGAAGTGGATTTGACGGTGGAGGAGATGCATAGGAAGGGGAAATATCCTCTTTATGTGCGTCTCCTCCTCCGTCGTATAAGGGTAGACAACGCATCTGCAATTGCGGATGTCTATGGGCAGCGGTCGCTTCGCCATTTCGGCGGATTCTAGTGGCCGCTTACTCGTTTACCATGTTATAAAAAAAAAGCATGGGTAATGAAAGTGGATTTGACGCTGGAGGAGATACATAGGAATATGATATAAATTGTTTAAAAGTACAGATGCGTTGCCTACCCTTAATCGACAGAGGAATCGAATTGCGAAAATATCTAAGCGGATACTACCACTGTCATCGTCTTTTACTGTTTTCTTATTCCTAAGTACAGTCGTGGAAATCTACAGTGTTCCATTTACAAATGCCTTGTTCCTAACGAGACAGATTACGTATCTCATTATGTTGCAATAGGTTAATAATGTGTACGAAATGTAAACGCGACAGCTTTTAAAGTGGAACACCGTTGGAATCCCTAACTGTACCCTTCTTCAAAACCCTTTCTTATAGTATTGTTTGTCTAATTTCAGGTCATTTCATACTAAACTTAGTATGCAGAGATGTGAAACTGCACGATTCTATAATAAATACGCTTAAAGAATACTTTAAGCATTTAGCTACGGTCAAATTGTATGAAGAAGTGAACGAGATTGTGTTCGCTAGGAACAGCGCTCCGTACACGATGGAGGAGCTGGAGACGGCAGCTAAAGATCTGAATGCGAGAGCGAGACAGAAGAACTTGGTGAATATAAAGTGTGTAGATTTGAAGGACTTTTTGCAATCAGTGACTATAGTTTCCTGAGGTCCGGTGAGCCGGGGACTCTAAGAGTGAGATTTCTTAAGTGTAAGAGAAGAAATTAACGTATTCAATGAAACTGTTATGTAACTGGAAGATTTACTTTACTTATAGTAAATAGGTATGTACCAAACCCTAACAATATTTACATACCTTTGACTAAACTATCGCACAATAGGCAATATTCATATGACGCCAAATTGTACCAAACTTTTTTTAAGTATACTTTATTACTATAAAAACAGTCCTGCAAAGATTTTTTTAAATATAATGTGATTTAGTGGCAAAATTTAATCATTAAAAAGGGTCTTTTTTCAAATTCCCCCGCTAAGTTCTAAAACGCACACTATTGGTCGAAGCAAGTGGCTTATCTAATATGGCGTCGCTGTGTTCACAACACACAGTTCATTTACGTTAGTTTATA
The DNA here is from genome assembly GCF_000836215.1 of Papilio polytes. Classification (NCBI taxonomy): domain Eukaryota; kingdom Metazoa; phylum Arthropoda; class Insecta; order Lepidoptera; family Papilionidae; genus Papilio; species Papilio polytes. The sequence goes on along the minus strand of NW_013528248.1, from coordinate 1,084,689 downwards.
TAGAAATACACTCTTGAAGTATTTTACTGTAAACACGATATCAAAACCAACTTTAAAATAAAAAATTAATGAATAGAATTATTAATTACCATTTATTTGTACCAGGAATAATAAAAATGAATCGATTTTTGACTTTTTGACCTTGAGAAACTTCTGTGTTTTACGTCGAAGTGACATCTGAGCGTATGATATGAATGGAATAAGACGATTGACGTCAATTGTCTCATGACAACTCCGGTCGCGTTTTAGTCGCTCCAAAATGGACGTAATTTTATTTTATTATTTTTAGCTCAATGGTTGAATATTTTCGCGACATTTTTTCTTTCTGGTTATTTTATAACAAGTATATTTTATACAAAAATACATGCATATTCCCTATTGCAAAACAATCGACAATCGCACAACTGTTGTGCGATAGTTTGGTCGGAGGTGTGCGCCAGCTCTTAGTGTTAATGTTAGAATGTTTCCATTGTTATTGTTTTAAGTGAATTGACATTAGTGTTGACAGATCCGTCACTTGTTTGACAAACTGACAAGTGTTGGCAAAGTCATAGTTAAATTGTTGTGTCTATGGACTTTATTTCTGTTATACATATGTTTTTTTTAGATAAATATAGTTTGTTACATTGTTAGAGTACATAATATTGTGGTATTTGATGATACTAGCTTTTCCTCGCTACTTTGTCCGTAGATTAAACCTAGTAACAAATATTAGTGAGAAAGTAAAAATATTAGTGATCATATATATTTCTGATGGTGAAAGAATTTATTGAAATCACTCCAGTAGTTTTTAAATTTATTAGATACAAAAATACAAATCTTTCCTGTTTATATTAGTATAGTAGAAATCAGAACACTACTTAAAATATTGTATAATTATATTAAATAATTATTGTTACATATTAAATGTTTTATTAATCTTAGTTGTGTGTTTTTTTAATTACCTGAATTCACTAAAATAACGAAGCGACCAAAGCCCATAGACATCCGAAATTGCAGCTACCTTTCCTTAATCGACGGAGATACACATAACGATATTTTCCCTTCCTAAGCTTTTCCACTGTCGAATTCATTTTCCCTTCCCATCCTTTCCTTATAAAAGGTGGGACACCGCGAGATTCCCTGATCCTACTAGTCGCAGTGAAAGTCGAAAATTAATCTTAGTAATATTATAAATGCGAAAGTTTGGATGTTTGTTAGTTTGTAGCCTGAACTGCTTACCGGATTTCGAAGAAATTTGGCATAGATAAGGAGAATAGCCTGTAAGAACACAGGCTAGTTTTTTAATTCCTCTCGTACGCAGTGGCAGGCGAAAGCTACTGTGTTTATATTGGAAGCAAATTATTACATTGTATTGTTTCTATTTCCTAGTTCATCGTACTGAAGTCACTGCTCTCTTAATTTGAAATGAGGTTTTTAACCCTTCACGACTTGTTTACTTAAAAACCTGTATTTTTTGATAATAATTATTCATGCGATTGCGAGATGTTATTTGTTAGGTTCGTACTACAAAAAAATTTAGATAAAAGATTGTTTTGATTCTTTATTTTGTTGAGAAAGTTCAAGGCTACAGCAGTATTCACTTACATATTCCTTTGCTCTTTAAACTATAAAATATAGTAAAGCATTGATAGATTTCAAACAATATAAGGAACTATTGTCATGTGTTTTGTGTTTGAAGGAAAGGCGTAAATAAATAAAATGACTAGATAAATATAACGCATTTAATGCCACTGTACCGACTAGTGTCCAGTTGACATCGGTGCAGAACATAATTTACCTCGCCGCAGCACTCGCACTAACACGCACAAATCAAAATTAACAACAATTAGGCTCCCTAATTATCACAATTGGCACCTAATGAGGTCTAACAATGACACAATAAACTTTATACAATAATTTAATACCTTCAATACGAGCAAAGAAATAATTTACAACAGCTGAACGCTTCATTGAGCGACAAACACACCAATATTACAAAAAATAAAGTTCTCAAAACACTTTCTTCAATATATTCTTGAGGCTCTTCTTCTTCTTGCCGGCGCCGGCGCTGTCCTGCTGGCTGCTCTGCGACAGCTCCGTGGACTCGGACCACAGGCTGCCGGTGGGCGACTCTGAAGCCGCCTTCTTACCCAGCTTGCCGTTGAACAATGGCTCAGAGCCGCGCGTGCTCTGCCGGCTCAGCGTCCGCAGAAACGCAGGCGACGACAGCCGTCTCGTTTTCATAGTTTTCGATTTTAAACTATTAAAAAACGAGCCGTTCGTTTTAGGTGACTCCTTCTTATGAGGCACCTCCTCCGTGAACTCCCGCGGCTCGGACACGGGCGCGAAGTACTCCCCCTCGTCCAATGGTATGGGATTTTCTTGCAGCTTCCCTATGCTGTCTTGTCTGACGCAATTCACGGCAGATTCATATTCCATACCTCTTTGTAAAACCGTAGTCTTTCTTCGTCTGTTCTTCTTAGCCACCTGCCAGTCACCATCATTTAGTTCCCTGTCCATCGTGGCCATTTCCTCAGTGGACTGTCTCTCTATCTCGAACGCCTCCTCGCTCGGTCTCCGCTTCTTAGCCGAGGGAGTGGCATGGCCGCTTACTCCTTCGACCGATTTTCTTCTAAACCTCTCCTGCCTTTTCTTGATTTTCTTTGTAACAGGCATCACTACAATAGATTCCTTCTTTCTTCTTTTTGATACATAGTAGAATGCGATGCTGAGTATTATGGACTGAAATAATACGAATTTGATGACTGTCATGTTTCCAAACCAGCTATTTCTCTCCTCCATGAGAGTGTGCAGCGCGGATGCCATTTGCGTCATCTGCTCCTGAAGGTTGCTCAGCTGCTCCAAGTACTTCTGCTCCCGCTCGCTGCTCTTCCTCCGCTCCTCCGACATCTGGACCATGGTCTTCTCAAATGACTTCTGCATTTCTTCGACTTGTTTCTTGTACCGCCTGCTCAGCTCCTCCAGATATTGACCGGATAGTGACATGTTTCTTTCTAAAGTCTGAAATTGAGAAATAAATTTTGTTAACAAGTATAATGCAAGTGACTATGCACTATTTTGTCTAGGTCTACTTATAAACATAAGTTTTATCTCATAATTTAAAGTTTTGATTTTGAATATGATGATATAAGTTAAAGAAACTATTGTTTCATATAACATTAATATGTTAAATGAAAATTTCATCGTACCTTAACTCTGTTAGACAATCTCAGGAAAACGGACTCTTTTTGTATAGTGGTCTGCGCCTGGTTCTGGCTGAGGGCGGGCTGCGCGCCGGCGGGCGCGGGGTCCACCGCCATCTGGTCCAGGTCCGAGATGAAGTGGTCATTCTCAATCAATATCATTTGATCATTAACATCATCAACTAGCAGCGCTTCCTTTGGTTTGTCATTTGAAGTATCGTGCTTCCCATTCTTCACTTCTGTCTTTACAGTTCCATCTTTTCCTTCGTTTTCGATCTCCGACTCCAAGACTTTTTCATTTTCAGGTTGAGAATTCTCTTGTGGCTCTGGAATTGGAATTTCTTCTGGCAATGACTGGTGTTCCTCCTTTTTCAGTTCTGTTTCTTCTTTTTCTTCCTTTAATACCTCTAAAGTTATAATATTTTCATCTGTTTGCTCAGTAGGTGCTAGCGTTTCTTTTAATTGTGTTTCATTAGCTTTCTCGTCTACCGCATCGCCATTTTTGATCGGAACCAATTTAATATCTAAATCAGAATTAGTTTCACCGTTCAATTTATGCGGTGATTCGTCTAACGTTATGTTTGTGGTTACATTTTGTTCTGTCTCAAAACTCGTATTTAGTACGACCTTCTTCTCTTTAATTGCAAGCATGTTGCACAACGCGGCTAAATATTTCGGAGGAAATAAAGCGTTCATGTACGCGACACGTTCGTCACTGAACTCGATTGTTTTTGTACTTTTAAAATCTAAACCGTAAGGTTGACAAATTCCCGTACACTTCAAAGTCTCTCTTAGGAACACTTGACGCACTAAATTAGTTAATCTGTCCGAACTACAACTGAGTAGCTCATAAACTTCATTATAAAGCGTTTCACTACAATTATCACATACAATAATATGGCTTGGAGAACAACACTTTTTGTACATTTCGTCCACCGACGTATCGTTACTTTCATTAGATACATTTTTAGGAACTTCCGTCTTCACTAACGCTTGAGCAGCTTTCTTCATAATAGACATGACCGCATCCCTGGCCGACCCGAAAAGGTTTTTCGAGGGCTCAGTTTCCGCTGTGGGCACATCGGGAACATCAATTATCTCGTCATCCTCGTCTTCATCTATATGAGCCGTGTGCTGGGAGCTTTCCTTCTCTAGCACCTCAAACTCTGATGTTCCGTACACTTTAAAAAGCGAAATGGGGCAATAATGTTCAGAGCCGTGATGAGACAGCATCTCGACTTTTATAAATTTACCAAATAAATGTGGATACAGATCAAAACTCTGTACATCCCTCATATCTTGAGCAGTGAACTGGCCGACGCTGGCCCAGTCCCGCGTGGGGAATCGGTCGCTGAAGTACACGGCGAAGTCTTTGGGCGTAGAGGAGAACAACTCGAAGTTGGCTATCTCTATTTTCTGGGCTTGTACCGCCTCGCACAACTCGATGACGAACCAGATGCGGCTGGTGCATGTGTTGAGCATGTACTCATCCCTATTCGGGGACAGGATAGAGCTGGCTGAGCCGGCCTCGGGGTTGGTTGCAACCACTTTTGCTCCGCAAGCGAGCGAAGCGTAATTTTTTGAGCGAAGCTTTGTGCTTTTATTACTAATATTTGTATTGCTATGACTAGGTTGACTCGAGTGGTTCAATACGGTGTCTTTTTTCTCGGCCTCGGCCAGTTGCTTCTGAGCCCACTCTGAGAATGAAGGTATATCTTCCTGCGGCGTCTCCGGCTGGACTGGAATGTTTTCTTCTCTCCACTCCTCGGATTGAGATTCTTTATCTGTTTCAGGCATAGGAGTGGTGCTTCGAAATGCTTCTTCTGTTTGTTTCGTTTCGTGCATTGGTTTTGCTTTGACGATAAGTAATGGCTCTGTAGAATCTTTTTCAGTGACGGTTTCTTCTGCTTTTTGTTTGTCCGCCTCCGTAGCGTCTGCCTCTCCGATGGCGAATCTTTTCGTGTCATTGTGTTCTTCAGAGTCATTAACGAACAATAGTTCGTCCGATGTTGTTAAATCCAATTTTGCGTTATCCGCCAGAGATATTATAATAGGTGGTTGTCCCGTGTCAGGTAACCTGCAACAAGAATGAAGACAGTACTTAACAAAAACAATGGAAAGCTAATGTCAAGGATTATTGAAATAAAATTAAGACAATTTTGATGTCAAGAATTTCGAGGTGTTATGTAAACCATCCCGTAAGTATATACAAATATTCGTAAACTAAATGGGTCACAACATTAATTTTAAATATTACATCAAATTTTTGCAAGTAAAATTAAATTAAACAAGTTGGCTGTGGTACAATATTTTTGCGTATGTTCCTATTACATTCGACCATCAGACTCAAACTTGACAACTTTACTTTCTAGGTCGTACACTAGTTCACTGTAAACACAATGCATTGACTGAACTGAACTGCTAACACGAGATTTGTAAGGATGACATAACATCAATTGGCGTCCACAATATATTTCAATAAAGCAGTTGCGTTCAATTGAGACAATCAGCGTTGTATGCGATTGTGCGAGTTGTCTGGGAAACAGCGGCGATTCCCTCAAAATGGAATGCGAGATTCAAGATGAGTGAATAACATCTTGGAAAAGTTTGTATGAGACATAACCTCTTTGAACGATTAACAATTGAACAGGAAGAATATAGTTTAACTTTTAGAGAGGACGTGTGATTTATTAAGGAAGGTGTCATTGTAAGCTATTTTAAACATAAAACCGGACGGCAGATATGTTGAAATGTCAATCGCCGGGACTCGTTAAAAGGTTAAAGATATATTTACTCGTAAAGAAATAGCAAATAACTAGACAATTCTTATCCGGCTTTAAATTCAATATCACTTGCTTATATACAATTGGCTTGTAACAAAGCAATAATGGTTCATTTATTATAAATGTATAATTAATTTCACACAGTTCACAACGACAATAATAGACTGTAACATTTTGTTATCGAAGTTATTGGGTTAATATTATTATTTAATCGCGGCAAACTTACATCATACTAATTAACAAACAGAGCTGAAAAGGTTAAGCATAGAAATAAAAGCATATAGAATAGACATTTAACATTAAAGAACTAGAGAAACATTAAGGGCCTGTCCCACTGAATTATAAATTGTTAGATAACAATCCAACGTGTAGAATATATGATGGATATATCGGATTTTGTTACCTTACCAGTGACGTTTTTAAGCTATAAGAGCCTCTATCAGCCAGTGGTGTGACAGGCCCTCAGTGTGCTAATAAGAGTTAAAATACCAAAGTTAATATCTGAAATTTCTGACAAAATGTTAGCACAAACTCACAAGCACTAATCGGTAAATTATAAGCAACATTAACTTAAAACAACTTAAACATAGGACAAAAGCTATGAAACATTACTTATCAAGTTTAGTATTCGGGTTTTGCGTTACAAGTTTCACAATTTAGCAGCTCGTTAAAGTTTCGAGTTGTTGTTTTGATTATGATACACGGTTAAGTTACTTAACTTAGGTATCTTGCATTGTACGGAACTAGACCTGAAATGTCTGTTCAAAGCTAGTGATAATACATTATCAGTCCGTTGTCAGTACGACAATAAGCAAGATTACATATTTAATTTATGATTTTTATGTTGACTATTATAGGTACATTTACCTTTCCATGTAAACCTGATCGTAACCAGTTTTAGTGATGTGATCAAATGTGGACCAAATATTTGGTACAACTTGTTATTATTTCTATAAATTATGTTTAGACACTTATGAATATGTATTGCTCTTCACAAATGGGGAAAGGGATTGGTTCCTGCAGCACAGGGGAACCTAGTGCAGGAGCCAAGGCTCTCATGAAATGTGTATATTTTTAAAGTGAAATAATAAAGGATTTATTTATTTATTTCTTTATAAATAATAGATTAATTTGCTATGCAAAATATTTCGATTTTAGTTTCACTAAAACCTTTAATCTACATGAACGGTTCGGAATTTCATTTTATGTAATTTGATTCTAACAAGTATTTCCTTCCTTGAACCGGCCATAAAATTGTCTTTCCTTCCTTGCTCGTGGTTTTTATGAATATGTACAGCATTTTTTAACAAATTACGACAAAATATCAAAGTATTTTTCCGTTGGCTTAGAAATTACTAATCGACGTGACTTTTTCACAATCGGGATCTAGTATTAGACGATATCTCCTCATGTTAAGTAGAAAAGCAGAAGTAAAGAAGATAATAGTAAGATAGTAAATATACAAAACATATTTAGAAAGACCAGGAGACAATTTCGTATTACAGAACACAACACAACTCGACCGCATCGAGGTACATTTCTACATCTGAGGTTAGGATCTATTTGCGCGGGGTACAATTTCGCACGCGTTATTTAATGGCGCTGCGTTCGCACGGACTCCTCCCCCCGAGCCTGCGCATCCCCCCTTGGTCCATACCAACGCGTACCGTTACGTCGTAATCCACGCCCGCCTACAGACCAACCAATGTAAATTCCATTGCAATGAAAATGTTCCCGGAAAGCTTATAAACCAAGGTGTTATTGCTTTGTGATAGCTCTGTTGTTGTCGATTTAAAAAAATATGTTTTTACATTTGTAATCAATCTATGCCTTTGTATAGTTTTGGATGGATCTTTAGTAGTGGATGTTAGTAACGGCAGACTTATCAGTGACGTTTAATTTGTTATTACAAAGTCATAACGGGAAAAGGATCATTTAATCACGAATGTCCCTTCCTACTTAGATAACCATAGATTAGACAAATTAATTATAATTAAGTAAGTGGTGGAGATCTGAGGAGAAATGTCCGACAGATTAACCCTTTAAGTGTTGTGTAGAATGGATGTTTTGTAAGGAGTTTAACAAGTAAGTGATTGCAAGCTAAGACGTTGATGCAATTAAAAATTCCTATGCTCTTAACTTTATACTATTCAAACCTTTTTGGACGTGACAGTTTAAAGTTAACTGTACCAAGGGAGTTGCGTAGTGATGTGATCCCTCCGGACTTTTTTACATTTACACGATTTCGCTTAACATACAGATCCTATCCACTTCAAATATGTCATACTTTTTAGCGTACATCATTCCCTTTTAAGAAGTTTTACAGAAGATCTTACATGTAGAATATCTTGGTGAGTCCTTGGTGGCCACCGTAGGAGAGCAGCTGACAAACCAGCAGCACCGCCAGCAGCGCCCGCGGCGGCGACATCACGCACACGCCGCCGCCGCATTGGCCACGTCCCGCCGCCGGCGCACCTATCCCGACAACACCGCCCGCGCTCCCGCCCGTGCCCCCGCACGTTACAACCGCCCGTGACCCCACTGCTCGCTCAACACACCAACATTGGCGACTGTCCCAACAAAGCACCCAAACTTATTCCAACCGAACACCTCACTAGAGAATATACTGGCACAACACTATTTTACAACTCCGAACTGCGGGAAAGTGATTGCTTTTAAACAGTTTGACAGTTTTATAAACGTTTTTAAATGTGTTATTGTTGTTTTCAATAATAACAAATTATTTTCTTTTCATCACTTGCACTTTTGCTTTTATTCAATTCGTTTCAATTTTGTCATTTGAATGTTACGATTTATCGTCTTGAAACCTGTAGTTGTAAATTATATTTATTGCGAACTTCTTTCTTTGCCAGTTTTTATAATTTAACATTCAATTAAGTACATTGTACAGATAATTTTGAAAACGGAGAAAAGATAAAAAACTGCTTACGAGTATATTTAGATAAAAGAAAATAATAGTAAGTGCTTTACTCGTACATCTCAAACATAGCTATAATATTACGCCAACGTACGTCTTTGTGTAACACCATTTATTAACTGGTCGACGCGTTTCGAAACAGACTACAAACTATTTGTCATTGTCGTACCAATTACAGTTCGTGACAACAGGGTCCGCGGTGATCGGTACGACACGACTTACCGCTCGTTACAGGTACAACACTATTGAACTAATTAGTGCTGCCATCTGACATTGCTTAACAGCTGTTAAAATTATAAATGGCCAGTCATAAAAGTTAATTTTTTAACACCTGAAAGTCGAGTTAAATAATCTCTATATGAGAGAAATTTAAATAATAGCGAATCAGGTAAGTAATTATATAAACTTGTTTTTATTTCGTCTTTCTCTTTAATTATTCTATTGTTGAATGAAAATCATTACTGCATTGTTATCTTGTTTAATAGAGCAATTATAAAAACCCGGTAACTGTTGCTTATCAAATTACTTTTGTTGCCAAATAAAAAAAAGTCGAATTCTGTCAAAGATAAATAAATCTTAAACACATCCTGACAAGAAGACTTAAAGGAGTCTCGAAGACTTTCTCAATAACTACTCTATGACGATAGTCATCCGTTTGTTGTCTTTGAAAAACCAGAGATTACAATGTTTTTACACTTGTGTATGGAACTCTACAATCAAAGGTGTATTGTGTTTATGAACACGTATGCTTGTTGAGGCGTGACCTCGCGACGCTCTGGTTCTCATCCGAGCTAATTACGTCACCATTATGTCACATAATTAGTGACGCAACCGATGCGAACGACACTTCGTTCAAAGAACTATGAACTTTGCACATAAAACGAACACGTAATACTTTTATAACATTTGTAAAACACAACAAGTTTTGATGTTATTTCGCACTATAACAAAACAAAAAGTGTTTAAATGTGTGTCAGTACGAATCTGATTTGCATCCACCATATTATATTATTTAGCCCAAGAAGAATAGTAAAGGCTTATTACTACACGATACTAAGGAGATGACGTAGGCGGGGAGAGAAACCGCAGGCCATGTCTAGTTCACGTCAATCTGATTAATGCTTACTAATGTTATAAATGCGAAAGTTTAAAGGTCTAGGTTAGGCTACTAGGCTTCTTACTTTTGTTTTTTTTTTTAAATATTCTACGCGGACAGGGTCGCGGGGAGAACGGAATTATTTAGATAAGTGATCACAGAGCATAAGATCACAGAGAGTTCCTCTACTCGCTAATTATAAACTGTATCAATTGAATATTAAGTTTTATCAACTAGTTGAGGAAGTTAACAATTCAGCGTCACATTCCCACAGATTTAACCATGGTGTTATATTATATTAAATATAACAAGGATATTTGAATATCCGCTTTACAACTACGCTTTATTTCATTATGTAAAGTATAAGTAGATATTAAATTTATCATAATACTGATGAAGTCGTAGTAATGTGGACTAGTACTTCCGTTTTAATTGCAGTGTGTTAAATGCAAAGAATGCGATGGTCTGCTTGTAATGGAATTAAATATACAAGGTAAACGGTAAAGGTAAGGTAAAGTAATTAGTCTACAAAACGGTAAGCTTCTATCATCCTTTTCTTATAGAACTGATGTTCCTATTGTTAGTGCTTGAAGTAACTGCCTATAACGAAAATTCCGTACCTACATACAACGCGGAAATTACCCATATAACACGAAAATTCCTAACAATTTAAAAAAAAATCCTCATCAAAGATCAACCGCGATATAAGGCGGTGTACTATATGTCATCGAGAATGACATGCAATATACATGTTTTATAATCTTTTTTATTTAGACATCATCAACACAAAGGTTGTAAAATTCATGTACCAGATACAAAATTACAAGTACGTGCAAAACCGTTATTTAAACTGGTATTTGTTCCACAAACAACTTCACTATCATTTACAAGGTTACACTAATTACACGTAAATTTTAGAGTGATTATATTTTTTTATTACTTTTCAACACTTAACATAAGACAAAAACTACTACACTCCAATAACAAGAACCAAATTGTTGGGCATCAATCGTATGAAACTTTCTCTCCCTTTCGATTTATAAGACGAAAAGTACAGATAGAGCACATCTATAGATTTATAATGCAGCCAGACAACGGCTTAATTGGCTATATGAGATTAAAATCCGCACCAAAAAGGCAACGTTGAGCGACCAGCAACATAATGAACACTTAAATGAAACCAGAGATCTTAATTTCATATAGAACAAAGATCTAGATAGTCCATTTAGAGCGGAGCGGGACAGGCGACATGAGCTCTTATTGTCTATAACGATCCTTTTACGTATTTGATATATACAAATATTACTGGCTTACCGTTATCAGTCGCTACCAACATAAAACAAATTAAATAACGAGCTACAAGTGTAACGAGTTATCACTTTTGCATTGGAACTTTTCAGTAATTTTTCCATAGAGATGAGTTAAATCTTATTACTATTACTAGCTGTTCCCGTGCGGCTTCATCCGCATGAAATTATGAAAATTTTACTTTATTGTTTACATTTGTCAAATTATCAATAACAAATGTTAAACTGACATAACATGACAAACCTTGGTAATCGTGTTTCCTTAATGTTGGCAGCAACTTATGGTCTTTTTCCCACATTAGGGTTTTTATCCAAAATAGTTACACCCTAAGTTTAATGTCGTGAAAATATATAGCCTAAAGCGTGACGCAAGTGTAGGGCTTTTTACTAAAGAAAGAATTATTCAAAAATATGCTGTAATTGCTGACATCTTAGGTAACAAAGAAGTGTGTGTTTACGCTTTATTATAATAGTATAGATTAACTCTAAAGTTTAGATACATACGCACATTGGCACAAACGTAGAACATAGTCTAGAAGAACACAGACGTACTTTTGTTTTTTTTAATTCCACGCGTGCAAAAGCTAGTAGTAAAAACAAAAGAGAATGTAAACTTGACGGTTGTAATTTAAAACACGGTGTACATACACAAACAAAACATCATTACACATGATTTATTACAGTTACAATAAACAAATCTAATTTTATATTGTTAATTTTCAACTAACCGCCTTTACTCTGCCACTAACATCGTCTACATTAATCTTCTTCAATCGACTTTCACATTTTTGTACTCAATTTTCGTAGTTATTTCCGGACACATCACTATTTCTTTAACCAACATTCTGAACTTGATGAGCGGATAATTAATCTGTCAGGATATTTAATTTTGTTACTTGGCAACACTGACAATGACGTGGAACGATTGCCTAACGTAACCAAGAATGTTACCCTGTTCTAAAAATAATTATAGTTACCGTTAACCTGGATGTCGGAAACGAATATAAATCAGAATTTTACACACGTTTCTATCAATTATAATAAACTATAAATCCTTCTTCAATCTGTTTCAGTTACCAATACACCAAGTAATATTTAAGTATACTGTAAATGTTTGTTTTAGCGTTACATTAATCTACATAAAGCTTGCCCGACCGTTTCTCTCGCTTGCTAGTAGAAAAATAAACACTTTACTGGTCTTAATGGTTAATCATCTTATAGTTAGCTAAAGAGCTTCAGTAAAATTATTTCAATTACACTTAAAAACCAGTGATAAGAACTTTTTATTAATAAAGTAACATTCGCCCGCGACTCCGTCCGCGCGGAATTAAAAAAAACAAATGCAAGTAGCCTATGTGTTCTTCCAGATTATCCTCTACATCTATGCCAAATTTTATTGAAATCCGTTCGGCCAATCCATCCATCCATTCAAAGTTTCGCATTTATAATATTAGTATGAAGTATGATAAGACAAAACTGTCCAAAAAGCAAAATCGATTTGCACCGCAGTGACCTTGCGCAAAAAAAGTTAATAAAAAAGTAATATAACCAAACATCTGTTACAATATGATTTCAATGAAAGAGAAATTAAATCTTTAAGTCAATAACCTATGATTCAATCAAGTATTTACGAAACTCCAAACAATGGTTCAGATAATCTACATCGTAAAGTGACACAACAATTAGTTGAATATATTATAACGTGTTTTAGAACCAGATTTAGTGATGGTTACAGGCGGTGTCCTAAATATTGATAATATATGTACCAAGTACAGCAACGGCCAACTGCTTTCCCAAGACCAGCAAGCGTAGGCGGTTCGACTTGACACCTTTGCGAACATTATTATAAATGCGAAAATTTAGATGGGTGGATGTTTGTTTGTTAGAGTTTGTTGCCTAAACAGCTGAATGGATATCGATGAAATTTAGTTTAGTTGTACAGGGTAGTCGGGAAGAACACATAGCCTACTCATTTTTGTTTTTTTTTTAATTATACGCGGACAGAGTCGCCTGCAAAAGCTAGTCCTTTATATTTGCTACACTTTGAGGTGTACTTAGCGGCTGTTAATGTATTAAGAATAAATTGTTTCATTTTCAAGGCGATGCCAACTCGAAAAATAGCACGGCACTAGAATTTGCATTTCAAAACCCCGCGTATTGAATGTTCGTACCAAAATAATTTAATACAAAACCGGTATACAGAACATTTTAGTGACAGAAACAACCGAACTAGACGAAAGTAATTATTACAAGTAGCTGTAGTCGATACTAGCTGTTCCCGTGCGGCTTCATCCGCGTGTAATTATAAAAACTTTGTTATTGTTTCCATTAGTAAAATTCTCAATTGCAAATGTCAAAATTACCGTAACCATAACCTTGCTTCCTTAATGTTGGCAGCTTGTAGTTTATGGTCCCATTCCGCATGAAGGTTTTTTTCCCAAATCATTTACACTCAAAGTTTAATATCGTGAAAATAAAGTCTAAAGCATGACGTAAGTCTAGGGCTTTTTATTAAAAATATAATTATTCAAAAATATGCTGTAATTGCTGACATCTTACGCCACAAAGAAGTTTGTGTTTACGCTTTATTATAATATACTAGCTGTTTGTGAAATTATAAAAACATTATTTTATTGTTTCGATTTGTCAAATTCTTAATTGCAAATGTCAAAATACCAATTACCTTACTATGGCAATCTTGCTTCTTGATGTTGGCAGCTCGTATCATATGATCTCTTTCCCACATTAGGGATCTTATCCAAAATATTTACCCCTAAACTTAATAGCGTGAAAATATGTAGCCTAAAGTGTGACGTAAGTGTAGGGCTTTTTATTAAAAAAAATAATCAAAAATATGCTGTAATTGCTGCGATCTTAGGCAACAAAGTGTGTGTTTACGCTTTATTATAACAGTATAGACAAAATTAGTATAGATTGAAAACAATTAGTAAAACTAGAAACATCAGTATGCGTGCACAACAGTACTTTTGATAAGGCAATGCAATTGTGAAATCAAAACCATCAATGTGTATGTTCGAGTCAATGCTCCTTCAACAGTTACCATGGTCATACGTCAAACTCGTTCATCGTTAGTATTGATTGATGAATAGCGAAAGTAATTTAGTAAGTTTTTCTATAAGCGGTGATATTTTCAATTAAGTGCACGTGCGATAGTAAAAGTGGAAAACAGTAAGCAAAGTAAGAAATAATAACACTTTGATCGGAGTCATTGTGATTAATGACAACCAATACCTTATCCCTTAGTCACCTTGTTATTAATAGTAAAGGTATACGAAGATTCTCTTATCATTGGAAAACGGCATATCAAAAATGCATGATGATGCTTTCAAATTTTTTGACTCGATTTAAAAGGCTATCAATTACTAAATCGATTTCTCTCATAATATTAACTATAATTTACTAGTTATATGACTAAAGTTCTGTCCCACCAAATTGTAAATTGTCTGATAACAAACCAACATGTAAAACATGTGATGGAAATCTCGGATTTTGTTCCCTCATCTGACAGTGATGTCATTTTTGAACTATCTGAGCCTCTATCATCCAGTGGTGGGACAGGCCCTAATAGTCATTAAATCCTTTGATTTGAGTAATTGATCAGTATGCCTGTATTTGACATACAGTCACAACTGTTCTACATACAACCTGTTCGAAACTGGACTGTTCCCGCATTCAGCTTCGATAATGTCACAATAAATAATATCAGACTTGAATCCGACTTTATAAATACTGATCGTGTTATTTGAGAAATACGCCGAACCGCAGAACCGATCGGTCGCTGTATCAATTTAGCTGTCGAGTTAACAATCTATACTTATCAAATTATTTAAACAAGAATCTAACCTATTAAAATAGCTACAGTTTCTATTTCTACCTAAATCGGAACAGGTCTGTTAGACATTCCTGGCTTCAGTTACTCAGTTGCACATTTAATGGATAATTATATTTTAATTGTACGACAGATAGTTTAATTTTGTAACAGTAGCCTTTGGAATTCTTGGCACTAATCCTGTTATGAATTGAACACTGAATTGCTTAATTCTACAATTGTTGTACACTAAGTTTGAAACGTAATAATACTTGCAACTCTATAGAGTGGTGGTTTTTATGATGGTGCTAACTTAAACCAAGTAAAAGCAACATTTCAAGCAACTTTCTACAAAGTTGTAGTCTTAGAGATAGTGAGGGATTAAGGACGTCGGCCTATGATCGCGCTAAAAATGATTTGCCAACTAGTCAACAGCAAAAGCAATGCACAGAAATTAGAAACGTACACAACAACGCCCACCGTACACCGAGAGCCGCGAGCTGAGGCTGCCGTGGGCGAAATTTAATGAACCCACGGTTGAAGCGACAGCTCGCAATAACCAGCTATTTACTGTCCATTGTCCGCGTCTAATCTACTGTCGCAATGGTGGCGGCTCTGCACCACCGCCGGTGTCTTTGATACCGAATTCATTCTAATTTATCATAACTTTCAAACTCTGTGAACAGCATGAGCAGTCTTGAACAATTTACATCATCCGCACACTTCGGTATTATACTTTCTCATGCATTTTTTTAGACTTTTTTATGTTTGTTAAACTAGTGCTAGACCACGTTCCCACCTGAAGAAAATGATGTAGAAAGATGGTACTTGCAAGCTTAAGAAGTAACTGTTTACTCTTCTTTTCAAGACCATGTCATATTTGGTCGGAAGTCTATAGCATTAATGTGACTACTATGATTGGTTAACAGATTTAAAAAAAATCTTTTAAAGTTTCAAACACATTATCAAAATTGCACATCGTTAAGAAATTATGACCACGTATTATTCGTGTCCATAAACACCGAGAACAAATAACTTCCGTTACAAGACATTGTACGCAGCTGTTACATAACTTTAGGCTAGAATATTGAAAACATAAAATCTAAGATAGTTTTCTATCAGGAAACTGACAATAGATTCGATACAAAACTAATAAATTTTTAGGCCGTTGTCGTCGGCCTGGTTGCGATGTGCCGAACATAGACGCAACGCGAACGGAACATTGACCTAGATGATGCATACGTTTTAGGATATTTCGAAGTTTACGACTGCTTTAAAACTCGTATTCTTTGTGGTAATTTCAAACGCAATTTGAAGTCGTTTTTATTATTCGTATGTTTGCAAACAAAAACTATATACCTTTTAGGATAACATACAACTGCAACTAAAATTGTCTGCAAACTTACAAACAACTCAATTCATCGTGTTAACAAAGTTGTTACAGATGTAAAAATAAACGTCAACAGAAGAAGTTTTTACCAAATATGCCTTACCACACCGACCAGTGATCACACAGCGAACATTTAACTATAAATAAACTAGAACAAGCATTGAGACACGAAGTTGTATCCGAGGCCATCAGGGTAGTTGTGTGACCTAAATTTGTGGATACATCTAGCGGACCTAATAGTCTACTAACATAAGCCGGAAAATAATTACCATGTGCTTGGTAGGACGAAGAAAAAGTGTTGAGAATTTCTTTTACTTTGTCAAAACATACAGATAAGACCATCTCCCATTTTGAAAGTCTGTTAATAATCGGAAACAGATCATAAAATTATCTCAGAATCACTTTAAATTCAGTATACCGGATCTAGTTCCTAGATTCAAATTTTAAGGTAGAGGAACTGACACAAACAACCGAATAATTCTTCAGATTATCAAATAGATCAGAATTATTAGTATAAAAAATATATAACCGATTTCATATAATGCTAAAAAGAATTACTTTTGCAAAAGGCTTTGCACTTTCTCCTTTTTAGTTTATAAGCATAATTCGTGGTTCATATTAAAAAAAATATTGATATTGAAAGTCTAGAGACTTTCTAATTTAGCAACTTCGTGATGTGATAGGACGTCAAGTTAATGTATTTTATTAGGGATAAAAAAACAAAACCTAAAGAAAAGAAATAGATTTTCACACAATTACGAAAGATGTAAAATCCTTTGATAGAATATAATTCAAGTTAATACGTAATAATTTTTTTTAGTAACAAATATTAGTAGATTTTTGTTAATTTACTAATATTTCCTTTAACCATCCCAACTAAGATCTACGCTTGTGGTAAGATATGGTTCACGACAATCGAATGGCAGGATTCGAACCCTTGACCGCTAGATCGGTAGTCCGTACCCAAAACCATTAGGCTATCTGGCTTAATTAACTATGAACATAAAATAATTAAATTAAGACAAATGTATTTACATACATAATTTAGAATTATCGCTTTGAGGTTACTGTACGAGAAAATTAAATCTATTGTGGGGCACATCAGCAACTTTTAACGAACACTTCTCATTTAAAATTCGAAAATAGTTCCTTACATTATAAAACATAGCAAATGTGCTAACATAACATTCATATAAAGAGAAACCTCGACTGTAAAACAAATGGAATCGACAGAAGCATTTCTAATGGTGCGTAAAAACGTATACCAGTGGCCATTAAAAATTATAAGCCGCCTGTAAACGAAAGTAACGTGAAAGGTGTGTATTCGACACGCAGCGCGGAGTGTAGTCAAATGATCGATACGTTCAAAGCTTTACGATTGCATAAACGTAACCATAAATCCGTGAAACTAATAGTTAGTGCTCGGATGGCTGACAATCGAATTAAAACATCAGTGGGGCTGGTTATTGATGCGGTTATGAGCCACATTTCACCGACTTCAGGGGCAATGTGGGCCGCGTGAACTATAAAACTTTCAGCAAAAATGAAATCGCATCTGACATTACGCACGTTTCACTTCAGATCTCCTGAACATCATGAACGTGTCCAATCTTTCTTTCGAGAGAAGGATAATTTTTAAAAAATATATTAACACTGCCGTCTTTTAAATGCAATGATGCAAATGAATTATATGAAGCATAATAAAGGCTCTGGCTTCCATGCTAGAGGAATTGTATAATTTAAAAAAAAATGTTTTTCTTTGTGTTATCGTAATAAAGGAAATATGTTGGTAAATTCTAAAGGCTAAGATCATTACTCAATCTTAAGTACTATACGTTTGTCGACAAAAGGCACCGACTGATCGCATTTTTACTGTTTTCCCACTTTACTACATAATTTCACTTTCTTTTACATCTGTCACTGATATAGCAATGATAAAGATTAAAAAAATAAGCTCTATAAAATTAAAAAGGAAAAAACGTTTAACAGCCTACATTAGGAAAAATAAAAAAAAAAAATAGAATTGTTACACGGTGTCACGCCGTCTGGCGTGTGCAGACTGTGAGCCAATGCAACAGGTGGTATTTGAAAGTATAGAATCATTCAAACTTTTGTTATGTCGCAATTTCAGCGCTGATCAGAACACAATATTAAGTATCCGCAGACGGAGAATACCTTTGCGAGTGCTTTCTTCCTTTAACAGTGGAGCCACACAACTACACAGACTTGCGCACTACGAGGCATAAGGTTTGAATCTAGCTTTCCACGAAAATATTGAATAGAAACTACGGTTTATAGATAAATACAGACTGTATAGAATAAACTAAACTCTTAAATGAATAAGTACAAAGAAGCGGAAAAATTACAAATTGTACATATTTCTGTAGATTTAATATAAATGTTGGAATCAAATCAAATTTTATTTAATAAAGATTTATTATTCATAATTGAATGACAACTTAGATATGGTAATACCACGTATTAACAAGTAATAAATTATCTACATTATATACTATGCTAGTACATACTTTGCAGACTAGAAACACGTTAGAAGTTTACACTTTGTATGCTGTAACTGTCCACTCATAAAACATTTAGTTATTTCTCCTATTTAAAAAAAAATCGATGGTGGAAACCTGATGTATTCACGTGCGCGTGTCTAATTGTTCAGGGGCATTACTCATAGCGCATCAAACACGTGCGATAACATTATAAAGTGTTTATAAAACATCGGCGTTATCGCAGCCAACAACTATACTGATAACGGGCACCGGTTTACGATCTTTTACGTAACATATGAAGATGTACGGGCTAATAATAAAAGTTAAATATAAACAGAAAAGCTTGCAATTTAAAGTAGATAGGCAAAGTTTACTCTTATTAACTGTAATAATAAAACTTTCACCTGTATATCATACTAATCTTCCTCTTACTAATATTATAAATGCGAAAGTTTGGATAGATGGTAGATGGATGGATTTTTCTTAGAGTTTACAGCCTAAACTGCTGAACAGATCTCCATGAAATTTGGCAAAGATGTTAGAGCAAAGTCTGGAATAACACATAGGGCTATTTTTTTTTAATTCCACGTGATAGCTAGATTTAGTCGCGATAGCTCGTTACTAATAAATTTATATTACATTCATTTTTTTCTACTCATAATTAAATATGTATAAGGATAACAGAAGGTTAAATGTGTTTATTTTTATGTTATTCAGCGAACACAGAAGTTTCTGGATTATTTAAATTAAAAAGATAATAAAACCTGAATCAAGATTGTGTAGAATAGATATTAAAATATTTTATCTTATTTGAAAACATTATGAAAATAAATATGCAATAACATCGTAAAATATTCTTTATAGCCGTCGGAGAAACAGCAGGGATTTGTTATAAACAAATATTTTTATTAATATATGGTTTTCATTAAATTAGGGAGCAGAGAAGCAACAGTTTGTTTCATAAGGTTATTACGATATCAACTTATACATCAGTATAATTTTATATGTTAAAAATCAATCAAAACAAGCGAATTGTTTTTACAGAATAAAATCATTAAAAGCATTAAGGCATTTAAATAAATTATATACCTTACTAAATCTTAACAACCAGATAATATTGTCTATAGAATTAAATTCTATATTCCATTTACCTGTTTATTTCAATAAATTAATTATACTCTTTGGAAATGATTATCTAATCTATGTCAAATCTGAATCAATAAATAACTACAATAATTATCAATGCAAATTGTATCTCTTTTATTTAATTAAAAAGTTATTATTAAAAGAAGATCAAATTACAAATACATCGAGATTTATAATGTTTTTACTTACATAAAGATCATATTCCGAGAGACATAAGATAATCTTTTACTTGTTATTGTTTAAATTTTAATTTGATATTCAGATTCTCTGGATTATTCTAGACGTATCTAAGATTGCCTATAAAATGAAATATAAATTAGTAGTAGTAATTATTATCATTAGTAGTAGTAGTAAATTATTAAAATATTTGGATTTGGCTCACGAGATTACCGCCATGTGGCGTATGAAATCGACTACCATTATTCCGATAGTCGTTTCGGCACACGGGCTGATAGCGAAGAGCTTCGACCAACACCTCAAGAAGCTCTCGCTAGACAGTTGGATTAAGAGCCCGATTCAAAAGGCGGTTATTTTAGAAACCGCACGAATAGTGAGGAGGTTCCTGTCTCTACCGCCCTGACCACTGGTTGCTTGAGTCATCGGATTCCGCAGCCAGTGGTGCTCTATTTTGTATATAACATGTTTTATTTTATTTTTATACAAATCTTGTCAAATTTATTAAATAGAGAATAAGAAATAAATATATATGGTAGTAGTAGTAGTTATTATGGGAATAAAAAATAAACATATTTACAGACAATAGAATTTTATAGTACAAGCCGCAGTAAAGACTTCTATCGGCGGATAATTAAATCGCATCTGACAGTCTATTAAAAATTATATAAAACTAAATCGATGTAATACGAACCTTCATTCACGTCCATATTAAATACCAGACTAAATTATCAGCCGACAATCTAGTGTGCGTTCCTCTAAATCGTTAGGCGTAGTTAGATCTAACAAAAGTATCACTTAGAGGTTTACTTTGCTAACATTGTAGGCTTTTATTGGTACATGAGAAAACCATTTGGTTCTGATCAGCGGGTGTTCGGTCGACTTGTAGGCGTGTCGGAGCAAATCCAACTGCAAACGTCTTGTTAATTTACCGGCCACGGATTCGAAGCACGCTTCGATTATTATTCCTTGGTCGTAGGAAGTGAACGCTTAAAATAGAAAACTTATCGTTAAGTTCTAATACTTCGATAAAATGTTGTCAAATCAAAGATTTTTAAATAACAATTCGGTACGACCTTTTAGTAATCCCGTAATTACTTTAGAAACATATACTCCTCTATGATAACTAAGTTTTAAGAACCGAGATAGGAAATTAGTATAAAGTATTTCAATTGGTTTGTACTTATTCATAACTTGATCATAATAAACTAAATTATGGCGTAAAGTAACAGGCGACAAAATTTTGTTTATTTTTTATAATTACCTTTATAAATAACTGGAAGTTAACTATGAAGTATTTCTGCAAACAATTAAAGTCTATAAACACCAGTATAATCCGGTATGTGTTAGCAACGACTGATGCCTGCATCCTGACCTACCTCAATGACACACACTAATTACATCGATTGTCCGTTAAACAGTTATAAATATTAGAATTATAATTATTTTAAAAACATACAATATATTATTCGCAACTTAATTAACTAAGTAGTCAACTTAATACACGAAATTAACGTATTCTATGAAACTGTTATTATATTCCTAACTGGAAAATTTATTTTATTTACTACAAATTGGTATCACGTACTGAAAAAATAAATAAACAAACAATGAACAACTGTTTAATCGCACTTTAATCCCTTTGAGCTTATATGGTGCGCACACTACTCGAATTTGCTACGAAACAATCGACAATCGAGCAACATATGTGCGATAATTTAGTCAAAGGTGTTGACACGCTCTAAGCTTACTAAAACAGTTATCAACGCACATGTGCTTTGGTTGTCAATTAACTCAGAACATCGTATATATGCATTTCCGTAAACAAGAATGCAAACCCACTATTTGAATTTCGAACGTAGCATCCGCACAATAAATGTCATCCTTGTCTTTCCCTTCAAAAACAAAAGAGATAACGATGCTTTGTACAGTGCAACGGATGTATTACCATAAATGACAATGCTATAAGATCGGAAGTACACTTCAAATACAGGAAATGGTAATAAATATAGATCTATAAATCAATCACGTGACTGAAGTAGGAATAATTGATTTAAAAAAAAAAACACTATCTACACCTCAATAAAGGAAGAAAAATGATATCTCACATCTTAAAATTTGATTATCTTTTTAGCTTACTGCTTACATTGGATACAACGCCAATGCCAATTATCCTTCTGTCATCGGGTAGAATTTGCAAAAACAGAAAGTAGAATTCAAACCACAAAACCATAAAACAATGTAATTAGGAAACTTTAGTTTTTAATTATCATGTGATTGAATAATTTAAATTGACATTATCTAGGAATTTCATAAGCCGACTAAATGCGGATAATACGAAAACACGATGATATTTTATCAAAAACAATTGACATTTCTAGAAAAATAATTAGTAATTAGCAAAACAATGACGTTGTTTTAGCAATTAACTGCCTACTAAACCATTAAATTGATGATTAAAATGATCGTAATAATTTTGTGTCCATACACACAGGACACAGGACAAGCGGCGTATACAGAACGCACATGCGCTGGGAAGACGACAATAAAGAGTACTTACTACATTCTATCATATTCGCTTGATAAAAACCATACGACAAATTAATGCAACAAATATTCATCTATACTAATATTATAAAGAGAAAAGATTATTTTTGTATGTATTGAAATAACTCAAAACTACCGGACTGATTGTAAAAAATTCCTTCACCGTTAAAAAGATAATTTATCTGTGAGTAAAGTCTATGTTTTTTTATTATTTTTAATTTCACGCGGGTGAAGTCACGTGGAACAGCTAGTTCAAACTAAAAATTGTCAACAACAATTGACGCAATCTAAATTACCATACAAACAATACTTGCTCGACATTACAAATGTTTTTGACTTCAACGCGATGTTAGATTTTGTGTTCGCTATTATCGTGTCAGTTTGAAAATTCTAAGATATAATAGATTGTGCCGTTACCGCAGGACCTAAGCCGCAATGTAACTTAACACTTAAACTTATGTACTGAAACCACATTCCAGCCGGGTGTAATGTTGCATTTATTGTATTCGCAATAGCCAGGATATCGTTATAATTTTCTAATGTAATCTTTTACTAAATTGTTATAAAAATGTAAACTTGAGATGAACTTGAGAAGTAAGATTTTAATCCAATCAAGATAACAATGTCAACAATTATAACGTTTTAATATCTTTGAGATTACAGTTGTAAAAATTGTATTATTATGTACGGATTTCAATCCAGTAAAATGACAACTTAAATCGATTTACTTTACCATAAAAAAAACAATAAAAAGAAGTTCGCAAATACCGAAGATAACAGCGTTCTCCCACTATAAAGTGGATTTCACGTTTATTTATTTTACACCATTTTTCATACCGTAAAAACACTTTACGAATTTCGAATGAAAACTTTTTAGCGTGACGTTCGATCGATGTAAAATTCGCGAACTTTTTATAAAACACGCAACACACGTCCGTCCGGTGCGCGGTCACGCGCCATACTGAATTATTACTGATGCAAGCAAAGAGCTTGCCGTTGAGAGCGAAATTGGTTTTCGAACGTCATCTAGGATTTTTAAATTGAACTTTCTACCTTTATACTTACAGTCTAAGTTGACATGACAAGGTTGTGCTATTTTTTTCATTAAAGCATGCAAACAGGTTGTACGCTAGAAATCCGCACGTCGGGAAGTTGATAAGGAGTACTTAGATCAATAGTGTGTTCAATTTCTATAGCAATGGGTCATCAACCTACGACCGAATGGGCCACAATAATCTAGTGCGGGCTATAAATGGAGTGAAAAGAAATTTAATTAATACAAGAAAAGCAAACGCGTTAATGATAGTGAGAGGTTAAGATCTCGTTCGATAAACATTTATCTATAACTAGCTTTCGCCCGCGACTCCGTCCGCGTGGAATGAAAAAAAAAACTAAGTAGCCTGTATGTGTTATTCCAGACTTTACGTCTATGCCAAATTTCATGGAAAGCCGTTCAGCCGTTTAGAATACATACACTAACAAACATTCACCCATCCATCCATCTAAACTTTCGCATTTATAATATTAGTATGATAAAAACTTAAAACGTAGTTGTAGACACATGATTGAAAGGTTCGTAAAATTTTTTTAGGCTGTCGCATTGCTCATTCGAGTTAACGAATCTAAAACGGCCCAAGGCCTCATTGCTGTGGTCTCTTGACTACATAAGTGTAATATTAAACCATTTTCTATGCACTCTTACAATTTTCCAAGGTTAGTAAACACTTATATGTAAGCTTATATTTATGTTTCAGTGTCTTTGAGATTTTAGGTTAAAAAAAATGTTTTCCATTACTATCTTTACTTAGACACTTATACATTAAAATATATGAACTTGTACATAGCATAAATTATCTTTATTTACATGGCAGTGTAGTAACTTCTAGAAAGTTTTGATATTTACACAGTTGACCGTATATTTACTGCTGAAAATACACGCCTAATGAGCCCATTGTTGCCCAGACAACTCTGCAATAACATTTGACATAATGGCTGATGATAAGTCTTCGCAAATTTTAACATACTAGTCTTCGCCGCGACTTTTTAAAACAGTATGTAGTCTAAGCGTTCCAGACAATTCTCTATATTTATACCAAATTTAATTGAGATCCGTTGAGCAATTTACGTTAAAAACTCATTTTCCACCTTCAGAAAAATAATTTTATCTGGTCCTTATGATATTTAAAGCACATTTACTCATATTACTATAAAAGTTAATGTTTAAGATGAAAGAAATCTAACAAATTTCAAGTTCCGGCTGCATTCGTTCAAATCAAATTAAGCCGCTGCTAAAAATAGCCGTTAACATAGCAGCGACTGGAAATAGCAGTTAACGAGTGGCTCTCATCCGGTTGTCTGGTATGCCCTTACAGATTAAAAAAATAAAAAAAATTTCAAACAAGCCTATTTGCTATGCAGATCATTAGGGCCAAAATAACTATGTTTTCATCATCATCATTGTCAGCTATAGGTCGTTCACTGCTGAACGTAGGCCTCTCCCATTTATTGCCACAATGCCCGGTCCTGCGCCGCCGGCATCCAGTGCACTCCTGCAACCTTGACCAGGTCATCGGTCCATCTTGGGGGAGGCCTACCTACGCTGCTACTTATGCTAGCTATGTTTTATCTCATACTTACTCGTATTTTTAATTTATTACATTTACTGTTTTCTATATTTAAGTACCAAGACTTCATACAATTGATAAGATATGAAAGCATGCAAGCTTGCAGGCTATAAACACCAACTAGTTCACAAGCACATAGTAGGGCATCGTTTATAGAGAAATTCTTACTTCCAGTAATCCAGTAATACGCCTCCATTACAGTACGTAAATGAAAAGCTCCTATGCACGTAATGATGCAAGCTATTAACGCTGCAAACCCGGTATTATGTGATGCAGTCGTTTGACGTCGTGACGCTTCGTAAATGTTTCTTCGACAATAATACTTGCGGTTTAAAACGATAATTTGAACTTTGATTATAGACAAGTCGCTTGGTACTTGAGCACCGGTGATTAGCGGGAAAAATTTCTTCCGTATAGTAAACTAGCTGTTCCCGTGCGACTTCATCCGCATGAAATTGTGAAAATTTTATTGTATTATTTACATCTGTCAAATTATCAATTACAAACATCAAAATGACATGATGACAACCTTGCTTCCTTGATGTTGGCAGCAACTTATGGTCTCTTTTCCACATTAGGGTTTTTATTCAAAATATTTACCCCTAAGTTTAATATCGTGAAAATATATAGCCTAAAGCGTGGCGTAAGTGTAGGGCTTTTTATTAAAGAAAGAATAATTCAAAAATATGCTGTAATTGCTGACATCTTAGGCAACAAAGAAGTGTGTGTTTACGCTTTATTATAGTAGTATCGATTTTATTTTTACGAATAAATTTTATACAACTGTTAGGTACGATAAAATCCATATCAATTTACACATGGTCCTATTTTAGAAAAAAAATCAATGTGACCAGTCACTTGAACATTTATTTTTAGGGCACCCTGTATTACAGAAATATATCTTTCAGCAACATCCATGCATAATTAATACATTTCATCCAAATGACAGATTTCATGACGTCACGAAACTACGTAGGCAGGAGTTTGCGTGGAAATAAATTGCTTCATTAATTGTTGTTATACTAGCGATGGAATTTTTCTTCAGAATATTGTATAAGCAAGAACACAGCAACCAAATTCGTTCTAAAAAGAAGTGAGAAATAGACGAAATACAAAAACGATTTCAATGCTCTGTGGTACTTCCCCGATATAACATGAATCTCGTCAAAGATGGAAATATCCAATCATCTTTTAAAACAATAGATGTCGCAACATTTCATACTGAAGTACAGCTGTAAAAAGTCCACATGTCGCAACAAATTAGTACACATACATTATGCGAAGTGCATTTGCTAACACTCGCTTACAAATGTCATCTTGTCGAAACTCAAGTAACGTAAGACAATAAATACATCTCGACACTCGACAAGTTTATTGTTTGTGCGATCGGTACACATTGGTACAGAAACCAAACATTATTTTTTATTTAAAAATCAATGTACATTTGTTAAACTATTCAATTCAATACTTATGTTATTTTAAAATGGAAGTATGGTACATAATTATGTTGGTAGAAGGCGTATTGAGATAAATAAAAAAATATAGTTTACCTTCTAGAAGTTGGATTTCAAGATATGAAAGCAGAGAGGTTAAGTACCAAAACATTTTTATCTTTGACATGGTTTTTAATTTATTTACTGAATAAATCTACACTACTACACACTGAGGTTTAATGAGAAGACCAAACTTAAATAAATTTGTACACACTATTTACTTCGAGTAAATAAATGCATGTTTGTGGTAACGCGAAGATTACACGGTATCGATACGATATTTGCGCATCAATGCAATATTAACCTTGAGTTGAATGCATATGAACTAAATTCGTATTTCAACTCGCACACCGTCAAGGCATATGTGAAATGCTATTTAGGAATAGATTGCATAAGAGGTGCTGTTATGCGGCTTGACCTTTCCAGTGACTTTATTAATTTTAATATTAGGAATATCACATTGCAATACGACCACTAGATGTGACCAAAGTCACGATAATAGAGTACTTTGGACGTGCGATATTTAGTAACCGCTCACCAAAATAACACGAAACTATAGGCTTCATTTCGTCTACAGTGACATTGTCAATCACTTTTTAAGTTTGGGCATTGACTTAAAACAATTTAGATTCGTATTTCATAGACAAACTAAATTACTAATCCCGTTATGTGCTAGACAGTGTTAAGAACATATTACTGGCAGAAGTAAGGTCGGCGTAACGCTCTCGGGAGCGTCACTTGCCGGCTCATGACCTATCTAGGTCACTACGTCTATGTCTATGCGTAGACAACGACCTCTAGACTGTCGACTAAGTACAATCGTATTATGGAACTCGACTGCAAGGACTCGTGCAAAGATTCAAGTACTAGTAGATAAACATTTTATCAGATTAGTCACTGCTCGACGTCGTTCTTACAAATGTTTATGTCCGGTACAAATGTTTTTTCCTACCAAAACCCCACGACAATGACCTGCATCCTGCCAGACATAAAAAAGGTAATTCTTCTAAAATTTGTTTACGCTGATAATCACTATATAACTGTTTAGTTTATCTAATATTGTCTAAAATCATTGAAAACCTGCAACATGCAAATTATTGTATCTAAAATCTAACACAATATTATAATTAGCATCATTTCTTCTTAAGGAGCCTGTCTGTTAATTTTTCATTCAACAGCGACTACAAGGTCAGTACGGCCAGCATAATTAGCTGCGCCAACCTCACCTCGAGCCTTCTTGAGAAATGTCAAATACGTTAGGCACGACCCGAAGATTGTCATCTAGAAACTTTTCGTCCGCAAAGAATTACTAAAATAGGTAAAAGGTGAGAAAGGCTGCCATTGTTTTAAGTGCTACGAGGTAATAAAATGTTTATCAAACAGTTTGTATTCGATCTTAATTTCCGAGTAAGAGGGTAATGTTTTTCGCGGTTGTGTCTGTTCAATACTGACCTTCTGAAGAGATCAAAAATAGAGGACCTAACACGAAAAATTGTGAGAAAGTTCTTATCGATATCGATAAAATTTATACTAAATGAGTGCATCACTTCATCTTATACAAATTTTATAATGTCGATATGAAGACTTTCTCGTAACCGTGGTAGACCCTCTGTTTCACCTCTTTATCCTAACATCTGATATCTGTATTCCGATTGAAATAACGACAGTACAATATAAAAATACAAATAGTAAAGACAAACAAACAAGAAGCTGAACCAAAGCAAGTGAAACTAAAATCGAAAACGTTTGACCTAAAGATCTGAAATAAGAACGGTCACGCCTTTTCCTTTGAATACTGGAATCGAGCGTGAGAAAATTTCTCAATATTCAACGTATCGAAGCCTACGGGTGATTTATGTAGCCTGTCTACCATTAATAGACAAACAAGTGTAAATATATGGACATAGAGCGAGGATTGTTTTTACACCACGAGAATCCAACACGTGCCAAATAAATGTCGCATGTTGTTTAGTGTTACTAAACTTAGTTTCAATTACACATTTACATTTTGTTACAATTAAATATAGATAATAAAGAATGACGTCATGAAACGTAACGTAAAACAAACATGTAAGTAACTCCGCCTTAATTGATAATTCATGTCGTATAAATAAATAAATGCTTACATTATTTTACTCTAATAAAAAAATATACATTTCATGGGAGCCTTGGCTCCTGCACTAAATTCCCCTATGCTGCAGGAGGCAATCCCTTTCCCAACTTATGAGATTCATTACATAAGTGTTTATGTGTGTGTGTGTGTGAGAGAGAGAGATAGAGAGAGAGAGAGAGTGTATGTTTGCGTGTGTGCGAGAAAGCATCTGTATGAACGTACTGCTATGAGCATATCAGATGTGAGTATATAATTTAAAAAAATTTCGCTGTTTTTCACAACCCTAGAATAGATTGTAACGCATGGGCATTTCCAATCAAGCACAATTGATGCGTGTCGATTGTCGACAGAGCTATCAGGATATGCCTCGTGTCGGATGAGATGTCGTCACGCGCGTCGACACGCGACAAGCCGACACGTGCCCGCAGCATCTATACCCATTGCAAGTCTCTGACCTAGAATACGCGAGCGGAGCAAATTGTATAGCATCTTAGGGTTGTCAATCTAATAGAAATTATACTGGTCTAAATGAATCTCCTGACAAAAACATACACCAAACAACAAGTTAAAAGAAAATTGACTAGTGCAGGTTGAACCTTTGGCCATTCTTGAACTGAATTCACGTAGTTAATTGCGGCAGACATTTTCGTTTTCTTCATTTAGGGTTGTCAAGTGTGTATTATAAATCTTTTTATTCCTCATTTACTGTAAAACATTTTTTCTCTAGGTTGACAAGTTTTGAATACCAATACATTAAAATCGATAGGCGATAGTTTAGATCTGTGAAATTAGTAATTCGTTGCGTATGGCCAACATGGCCATATGCGATATATTGTCGGAAGTGCAACATGCTGTGGATAAAGCTCAAGGTATAAGTTGAATATTTACTTACTAACCTTATATCGTTATACATCCGATTAAAATTAATATTCCAGTGCGATAATAAAATAGAAAAACCATTTATTTACCAATGAAAGGAAAGCTCGAATGAAAACGAATAGCGATTTGTTTAGAACGCTACTAAAAGCTCGGGAGAGTGTTTATTTTAAATACTGTGTCTGATAGATGTATATGCAGCTGTTTAAACAATATTTTATTTATAGATTGATAATATTTTGATGCTAACTTTTCATATAACATTAAAAAATTTACTTGTATAGACAAAATCAATATAGTAAAGATTGCAACACAATGTCGATTATGTCATTATTTGAAAATCTTTCTTGGTACTTTGGTTGACATATTCAATTGTAATAAGACCTACAATTACTTTATTAAGCAATAATGAGCACTGAAAACTTAGTAATCCATTCATCATGTCATAAAAACATGTTAAGTCGATAATTATTGTTGGTACAATCATACGATGTTTAATAAACTCTCCTATTGAGTGCTATTGATTCATAGATTTTCATTTTCATTTTTCATTACAATTACTTCGTAAGCATTCACTGCTTCAATGTAAATAAATGTATACTAGTAACATCTTGTTTTTTAATTTCTTTATTCATGCTTTTACAATACACACAATTTATTACAAGAGCTAACAACTACGTTGTTACTACCTTCGTACCATATCTTCACTCTCATTCGCGCCTAAATTCTCTTTTCTTTTTTATTATTCTTTTTAATTTGACTTGTCTAGGTGGATTGTCGGTGGCCAGTGTTTACTTTTTTATAATACAAATGGTGCGCCTAAGCGCCATCTGTCAATCGATGTATACTTACCACAATGATCACAATTTCCGTTTGAAACAAAACTCTTTTATAACGTAACACCATTTGCCAAAAGTTCGTTACTCTATTTCGGTTATCATTGGTAGTGACTTGGTAATAAGGTGCGAAGTTCATTGGCACGGAACCAACATGCCAATGAATTTGTTATCTATATTTATGCGTTACTGGAACTAGTTGTAATTTTTTTTCGTAGCTGGTTTAGTAAATAATGAAACAAGTATATTATTATTATTATTAACTATGATTATCAGACGGAAAGCTGTTTTTTTCTATCTATTTTTGACTGACTTTTCAAAAGAAGGACGATTCTCGAATCGTCAAATTTTTTTTTGTTTTTTTTTTTTTTATGTGTTACGCCATATCTCCGACCCTGGTAGACCGATTTTGAAAATTCTTTTTTTATACGATCGGTACTGCTTAGTAGACCCATTTTTTGTTTAATATTCTTAAGAAATAAAAAAGCCAGTTTTTATCCAAACAAAGATATAATATTTTTTTAGTAACTGTTATTTTAAGTCTAAACCTTCAGCGTCCGTTATCCTTTGTTCTACATTGTTGCTTCTTAAAAAAAATTTAACGAATCTGCAACTATAGTTCCGTTTAAAAACAAAGCAATGATTAAACATTGTATGAATCATGATCTCGCGTGTATATTTCTAAAAAAGATGAGAGTAACTAAGAGAACAATCAAAGTAAAGTTTCTTTGTCAACACAATCTAATTTAATACAAGTACTTAAGTTTAATAAAACAAACGACCCCCAATGAATCAGTTACGGTTACACGAATAGCTTTGTACGATGTGTTGGAACGTAAACAAGGGGGAATACTACGACGTTTTGATATGCGTACAGAATGAATATGCTGCAGTGTACTATACAATACGACGTAAATCACTAATAATTAGTATAATTTATATAATGTCTTAACCTCACCTTTGTACTATAGATGTATTCTTTAGTTAAAAGTTAACACATTACACAGACCTCAATAGTAATAACTTTGTATTATCTAAAGGCCGTCTGAAAAAGTCTAACTATACTTAAATTGTACATTCCTTATGTTTTTCTTTGAATACAATAAAGCTAATACATTTAGAGCGGGTACACCTTTAACTAAAATATCGCACAGCTGTTGTGCGATTGTCGATTGTTTCGCAGCCAATTCAACTTTTTCCACAACTAAAAATCGCGTCATGTGCCCATCTCCATATAAGCCGAATCAAAGCGCGACTAAACAGTTGTCGATAGTTTAGTTTCAGGTGCTTACGCTTTATAAGACTAGTTCATGTCATCCTCAATGTATAGCATTGGACTTCGTGACTGTACGCTTGACCGGCAATTAGATCAGGCCAGTAGACGTAACAAATTATAATAGTTAGTATCCCGTTTAAGCGCATATAGATTAGTCGAGGAGCTCAGGTAGACTTTGACTGAGCACTGCGTACACTGAGTACAGCGCACCTGGGCCGGGCACCCGATACTGAGCACCATCGATAAACGAAAGTGCACGTAATGTAAGAATTAATAACACACGACAACTTGTTTACACGTTTGTATCGGTTGCAGACTATTATGTACAGTCACCTACACAAATATAATTGATACAAAAAGATAAACATTCTAATCTTACTAATGTTATAAATGCGAAAGTTTACATGGTAGGATGTTTGTTAGAGTTTGTCGCCTAAACGGCTGAACGGTTCTAAATTAAATTGTGCATAGATGTAGAGAATAGTCTGGAAGAACGCATAGGCTACTTACATTTGTTTTTTTTTAATTCCACGCGGACAGTTTAGCTGGCCAAAGATAACACATTATAAGGGAAATCTCATTCTATACTAACTGTAAACTATCGACTTATTTTAAAGGTATATGAGACGTGAAAGATATCAATCTATGACTCTATGTATTTTACTTACAAGACTTAAGTAATCTGCAATCATTATAATAAATCTCGACAATTGATAGCGGTATTATTTAACTTTGTTAATTTCAAGAAGTGTCACTTTATCGGATGTGCAAATTAAACAATATCTATCTAATAAGCTTAGTGTGTTTTCAAAAAAATCGTATTAAGCTATTACTCTTAAGTGCTTTGGTACAATTGCATGAAGTTCATTTTATGGTTAGTTTGGCTTCAACAATAAAACCCAACATCATTTAGTAGACACGTAAAAATTAATTATTTTAATACACATGTGTACGCGAGTGTACATTAAATATTGGAATCGGACGCTGGCCGGCATCGTGTCGCGCCTGTTTCGTGAATCGACTATTCCGGGTTCAACTAACAACCACTGATTAATATTTACACTGGATATGGATTATGGATTAGTTGCAGCATTTTAATTTTAAATCGATAATGAAGAGTTTACAATCGCGTGTACTTCTATATCTCGGGTTATATTCCTATTTATTTAATGAAAATTAGTTATGAAAAAATTTCAAGAATTTAGCCCTAGAGCGATAGAAAGTAATATTAATCAATTTTCAATTTATTAAGGGCCACAATACTTAGTAACAACCATTGGTATAACGTTCAAATATCTAGGTAGCCCAAGATCATCGGCATACTGCCAGTGCCCTCCTCTCATATCCAGCTACACTTAAAATTTGATCTGTACAACTAACGTCAAGTCAGCCAACATATAAATACTCCAACCAACCAAATTATTAATTGTCTGAGAACAATCGAACGTGTAATATGTGATGGAAACATCGGATTTTAGTCCCTTATCTCACAGTGACGTCATTTTTAAGGTATCTCTATCAGCCAGTGATGGGGCAGGTCCTAAATATGTTTGTCATCAAAACACTGGTAATTATTTTAACGCTGACCATGTTTCTAAGTATCGGCTAGCAATTACTATCCTTGTTTACATTCTACAGCGTAACGAGTATCGAGTACTATCTTCGATGAATTGCACGATTGAACGTGGCCGTTTAGCGGCACTATCACGCTATCTCATCTAGATAAGGTGACAGAGTCGCACACGTGACATTGTGAATATAACGCAATAGATACCACGAGGTGATTTCTTTATCAAATATATATATAAAGGACAATACTAATGGTATTTGTGATATAATTCTTTCATTATTCAATTATTTATTTATGTTATTTTTCATAACAATAATGCGACAAACGTAAGCTAACCTGTGACCTCTGGGCAGAGAAGATAAACTCAACAAAATTGAACCTTTTTGATTTATAGTTTGATAATCTATTTGGGTTAAACGCAAATGGTATTTCGTGACAATAAATCTAAATAATCAAGGCATTAAAAATATCTACTATATTAGTAATATATTAGTAGTATATTACTAATACATACAAAAAACCTTAATTATAATTAGTTAGTGCGTGCCGCACGAATGTAAATTAAATTATAATTTGAAGAAATTATTAAGTTTATGTGTTGATTTATTTTCAGTTATTACTTCAAACATTCAAGTCACGTATTACCAAAGCTTTGAAACATTCTATGCTTCAAAAAAGCAAAAAACAAAAACTTTACATAGCATTTTGCGTAAAAGGTCTGATTATCTCACGAAGCCATCTTGATGGCTTGTTAAGTAGGTACACTAAAACACCAAAATACAATTCTTAAAGAGATTAATAACAGTGAAAGTGGAAGCAAGTACATTTATTAATAAATGAAATAACATAATAATAGGTCAAAGCGGTTAATGTAATCTATTAAACATTTTACTATGCGGTTAAAGAAGACGGGAGCGGCGCTGGTACATTATAAAGAACCTTACACACAATACAAAGTAAAAGCAGAGTTAATACATGTATAAATTCAAATAAAAATACTACACAATCTTACAACAAAATTAAGACATAATAAGCTAGTGAAATACAAAAAACAATACTGGTTTTCTGTTGAAGTTGATTAAAATAGTCAAATATTATTTTTAACAAATGATTTAAATTATACAGCAATAAAGCACAGTTTGTTATAAAAATAAAAACATTTTACAACTACCAAATATTATTCTTTTACGTTTTTTATTTCAGCGTGTGTAAAATCGTTCTAATATGGCGCGGTCATCGCTTCCCAATAATCAATCTTAGTCAGCACAAGGCTTAGGATCGACTGGTGACTTTCACTCTACACTGATTGATCCGATCGCCGATCAACATTACATCACCGTATTCGGCAGGGCCGGTCATTGCAACAACAACATCAACATATTATTAACCTATTGTGTACCGTTTCATTAATTGAGATTGTAACATTTAAATCGATAGAAATTAATCAAAGAACCGTATTAGGGATTGATTGATGCAGAAATTATATAATTGTGTTAGTTACGCCTTCAAATCTAATTAGTAAAAAATCAAGTTGATACTTTGGGTGTTTCCCTTTAGACCGATCGATCAAACTATTGAGCCAATCGAATCTGTACCATTAATAACCCATTGAGAGAAAAATCCCATTAACAATCATCAATTAGGCCAACGGGAAACCCCCGAAACTAGCTACTTTGTTAAGGGTACTAAAGGAAATAAAGGTATCTTTTTGAACTCGCAAGATTAATTGTTCGATGCAATATTCTTAATCACGGTCATAAAATGATATTGAACTTGTTCTACTGTCTACACTTGCCAACTGATGCCAAACTACAACTTCGTTGCCAAAGGACAAGATGACATTGCATATCATAAACGCACCTGTTTTTTTACATGAATAATTATATAATAACGATCGTTCACTTGAACTAAATCTTACATTAAGGGATTGAACTTTCTATCCATAAGCAATATATAGAAATGCATCGCTGAATAGAGGGCGTGGCAGCGCCGGTCAAATACCAAGCCAGTTGCCATTTCCCACATTATAACACGAATATATCTTCAATGGTGGGGACCTTTTGAACCGTTATCGTATTATATTTCCTTAATAAGGCCGCCGCGGTCCTCGCAGATATTTTGTAGAGAGATCTCCTTAACTCAAACGTTCACAAGATTTCTACCAGATTCGATGCTGGTGGTCTAACTTTACCTGTAAGATTAGGAGACAGTACTAAAAAGGTCCTGATGAACCTAGCCTCGTACAATTACGTCCAATCAATACTAATCAATTATAAAAGGGTCTTAAATAAAAGAGTTACAATTTTTGTACTTCAAACACCGTAGAGCAAGTAATAACACACATATCAAAGCTATATCCTTTACAAGATCATAGACATCCATTTAATATAGAGCGGATGGCTGGACGGGCAGGTCGGTGGCAACAGACATCTGGAACTAATTGAGAGCGTTGCCGCAAGTCGGGACTCGCAATCGCGCCGAGGGACAGTTAATAGCCGAGGAAATAAGCATAAACACGAATGGAAACGCACAAACACTTTCCAATACCAATAATGAACTGGGTTGAGGACTAGGTCGAAGGGTGTCCATGCACTGTAACATACGACAGGACAAACATCTTTTATTGCTGATTGATGGTGTTTACATCCACCGCGGATGTAAGCAAGGTACAAGGAACTTACTCTTGATGGTTGAATTATGCTTCCATTCTAAATATCTATTACTTAAAATAGCTTGTGAGCTAAGTATAGTGCAAGCAATAAACAAAAAAATCTTCAACGCCAATTTTACCAACTCGTTCTCTTACATAACTTCCAAACACGAGGCTTTCTTCTTCGACTTCTAAAGATTTGCAACACAGTCCTAAATTATCATTGTAGCGTGGTGCTCCCACCAGCACCTCTCCAGTTGGCGCAAAATGCTCGGAAAGCTTCCCGAGAAAGTTCCAGCGTTCTCTTAAATCAGCGCAGACATCTACACATAAAATGTGCGTCCGATCTGTAAGTTACGAGCCTATTATTCAAATAGTTATCTTTATCAACAATTGGAATGGGAGTAGCGCGCCGTCGTGTGGGCAGCGTGGGCAACGTGGGCAGCGTGGGCAGTGGCCACATTATCTCCTATCACCCGCGTACTATTGACAACTGGCGTGTTTAAGTGCCTTCATATTGCTGATTCTAGAGAATCGAGGACCGCTATATTGAGTTTTAATGTTAGATAGAGTGGATTATTGTTATTTAAATTGAATTCAATAACGTTTCACGACGGTTTTATTATATTTAGAAGATAGAAAACATGATTATATTTCCCCGTAAACTATTTATATAGATGTTTACTTTTGGGTGGTAGAATGGCGAGATAAACTTAGTGTACCAAGGATTTTTTTTAAATCACTGTACCAAAACGTACACAAAAACTATTTGACAAAATATGACCGCATTTATTCTGATATTTATCTAAGACCCTCGATTCAGTTACACACGACAGATACAGGATCCGCGCCTCTCGTGTTGCATGACACACGTCAACCTCTCTGTTAGTTGCTGCCGCATATTGAGTGTCTATTACATTTTTGTTATAAATAACCAAACAAAACATCTTACCTATTTCCTATTAATAATTTTGGCCTAAAGTCACTTCAATACGTTCAAAACCTGATTCGGGCATCTTTTTTTTATTTTATAAGGTGGTAATAATTGACGGAGGAGGAGACCCACAAAAAGAAATTTCCCCTTATGCGTCTCCTCAAATCCACTTTTCCTTCCCATCCATTCCTTTTAAGAAAAGGATAGAAACGGACTAAAATTATGCTTCAGGCACCACACCTATCAAACGAAACGCGGAATTGCCTCCATTTCACGCCTGTTTCTGTGTGGTCGTGGTATTGAAGTAGGCGAGCCGACCCATTCGTGCGAAGATGTTAAAGCGGGCTCTACCGCTGTCAAACTGAATCTTAGATATCTACACCATAGCAATAGAGTCGAACTTTTCGTGATCCCAAATACTGCTCTTCAGATACCATTAGGCAGTTATTTACAAGTTTACATTATCGATTCAATGAATAGTACAGTCCGCGACAAATACCGTAACTAAACATCGTCTAATGATTTATGTGTCGGACTGTACCGCAATCGGGACCGGTGCGACGTTGCAATAGCAATAAAACGATCCGCAAATATAACAACTATGAATAACGATCTATGACAAATGGCCCGGGGTGTTATTTTAACGCAAACAATCAGTTTAAGTGGGAGAAAGTGCGGCACGAGACACGCGCTTGTTCTCAACCGCTAAATATTAATAAAGGCTTGTTGTGTCGTTAATAAAAACTCATAAGAGACTGACAGTGTAACATAAGCATTTGTCTACGCGTTTACACAATACTAGCTATAGCTCGCGACTTTGCCCGCGTGAAATTAAAAAGTAATAAAAAACACTGCCTATGTTACTCACTGATAAAGCACCTTTTTAATGATGAGAGAATTTTTGAAATCGGTTCAGTACATACAAAAATACAAATCTTTCCTCTTTATATCTTAGTATAGAAGAATGGGAATTTTTGACACCAAAGAGCCACACGAGTTTTAGAACACCATACAAGACAGGCGTTGAGGGACTCTTCAAACATAAGACTTCTCAAATTTTACCAGGCAAGAGTGTAAAAACAAGCAATACGTAGCAGAACTTCTAAGCCGTAAATTGGATACCCAAGAAGTAACAGTACTAACTGTGAAAAAGAGGTGGTAGCAATAGATACATACAAAATATCTCGCTATAGTTTGAATGGAATGTACATGTAACATTTGATAGTAGAGACAGACTTACGATTTGAAACCGTTCGGGTATCACAGTTGCCTTGTATTTGATAAATAAGAGATACATATTAAATATCTACATGGATGTTGTAGATAGGTTAGAGTGTTGTTATCAACTGTACAAGTCTATACTAATATTATAAAGAGAGATTTTTTTTATAATGTACGAGCTGTTGCCCGCGACTTCGTCCGCGTGGTGTTAGAAAACATACGAACTGTATAAATTACAAAAAGCTACGTATCCCTCGGGAACCGGACATTTTTCTGGAATGAAGCTTATCTCATGTGTACTCCAGGCTTTGTTTTATATCTGTGCCAAATTTAAATAAGATATGTTGAACCGTTGCAGAATGATCGAGTGAACATTAAAAAACTAAATTAATCAATCCCACGGGAACCGTAACTTTTCCTGGGATAAAAAGTAGCCTATGTGTTCTTCCAGACTATGCTCTAAGCCTGTGCCAAATTTCATGTAGATCCGTTCAGCCGTTTAGGCTACAAACGCTAACAATCCATCCATCCTTCCATCCTTCCATCCATCCATCCATCCATCCATCTAAACTTTCGCATTTATAATATTAGTAAAAAGTAAGATTGTAATATCTCAAAAGCTAATGTGCCGATTTCAAATAGCTACGCTACATCTGAGTGACATGGGCTATATTTCATTTTTTGTTAATTTCACGCAGACGAAGACGCGAGTAACAGCTACTACATTATAATGTACTTGAAGATGCAATGCTGATAACAATAGTATATTCTGTATAGATGCTTAAATCTAACTGAACGATTTTGTTCCCGAAATAGATAAATGCGGATGTTGAATTACATAAGAGACTTAAATATAGGCTGTATCGAGGCTGTCTAATCGTTTAATGGAAAATATAATACCCTTAACAATATAAAGATATCAATAGCAACAATAATTATGCAAATATCTGAACTAAAAAAACAAGATCACTTGTATTCTGATAGCGTGAGATAAGACTACTCAACTTTGACCTATTATACCAGAAACTTATACGTAATGTTATTTCAATAGATAACACGATGATGCAAATTTATTAAATAAGTACAGTACAACAGAAAATGTCGAAGCTAGTTTCGGAACAGTTCATCACAGACCAAACCACCATCACCCCAATGAGGCGCTCGGAGCCTGACTTAGTTTTTTTAGGGAGACTAGGCCATAGTCAACAACACTGCGGATTGGTGCACACAGTTCATATACTTTTAAAACTATTTTATATAATTCTATGAACATAGAGAGAATATTAAGCGATTCGGTCAGTGGAATTTCACAGCAAGTCATATACAACCTTCCTGCTTTAAGATTGTACGTAAAATATGTGATTTTGTAATAACGAAACATTAATCAATTATTTTATTTTGTTAAATGGCTAATAGGCTAATGGAACTATTATATAACGGTAGACTTTTAAAACTTTTATAATAAAACCTTATAAATGAAATGATGTCACTATAAATAATTATCTTTATCAAGCAAGCGATATCAAACTGATTTGCTAATATGTAGCTCAAGACGAAGAGACTAAACTTGTAACGACTGAAATAAAGTTAAATAATTTGTGTTAAAATACAAAACTAGCACGAATATAAATAAACATCGTTAATACGAATTTAACGCTTATTATAATAATTATTATCCAAACTACTCCACCTATACCTCATAAACGTTATACTTCGGTCCATTTCTATGGCCAGTAAAGGCTTGAACATTATAGTTGGGTTGACGATAAACGGGTGCGGCGACGCTAACGACTTGCCTATGAATTATCCATCGAGAGATCGACAGCGAGACGGCGAGCGGACTCCATCTTACTGGAAGTGATAACAACTGAGCATTCGTGCCAAACTCGACGCCACTTCTAGATAAGTCAGATATATTTTGACGAACTTGATAGAAGTGTCTCTAACAATTATTGTATTTTAATGGATTTTGATTTATAAATTATTACAATAGAAGTTAAAAGATTTTCATACTAAATAATTAAATGCGTAAATTTAGATGGATTAATGTTTGTATGTAGCGTAATTGACTTCAACACTCACACCACTTCCGGCAAAATCGCGAGCTATTCTAA
Organism: Papilio polytes; assembly: GCF_000836215.1. NCBI lineage: Eukaryota > Metazoa > Arthropoda > Insecta > Lepidoptera > Papilionidae > Papilio > Papilio polytes. The sequence continues at coordinate 1,044,086 of NW_013528248.1, read as the reverse complement.
TACGTCTGAATGACATTGACAGATGCAATAGGGATGGAACGTGTATGATAACTAGCTGTTCCCGTGCGACTTCATCCGCATAAAATTATGAAAATTTTATTTTTTTGTTAACATGTGTCAAATTATCAATTGCAAATGTCAAAATGACATGACGATGACAAACCATGGCAACCTTGCTTCCTTGATGTTGGCAGCAACTTATGGTCTCTTTCCCACATTAGGGTTTTTATCCAAAATTTTTACCCCCTAAGTAATGGCGTGAAAATATATAGCCTACAGCGTGACGTAAGTGTAGGGCTTATTAAAAAAGAATTATTGAAAAACATGCTGTAATTGCTGACATCTTAGGCAACAAAGAAGTGTGTGTTTACGCTTTATTATAATAATGAGTAATAATTGATCTTCTGTTGCGTCGATCCTCTAGCGCAGTACTGATTTTCTTTTCAACAATACGTATTTCCAAAACGACTTACATTTCGTTTCCACAAATATTCGTTACAGACGTTACGCGTAAAAACGTAAGTAGTTTTTTTTTTAATTTACGGCGGTATTCACGGGTACGTATGGAATAAAATATGTTGATCATGGTCCAATTATAATTTGCAAACGTTAGTAAACTTATCAAATATCACACACTGCGAGCGATGTTGCAGTTTGAATAACGATTGCTTACAAACTACATGACTGCTGATAAATTACATCACAACACTACGGCAACATTTCATTAATTAAAATAATAAAACAATTGAAAGTGAACACAGTTTAAAATTATTCAAATGGCATTAAAAAATAACCATTTGTTTTTTCTTTTTTTTTAAACAACATTTTTCTTAAAACAACATTTAAAAAATACACAAATATTAAAAAAAAATCATGTTAAATAATTATTTTCATGTCATGAATAACATCAAATATATTACGAACAAGAAATAACCATTACATATAAATCGAAGTTCATAAGATCATAGATATACAAAGATTGAAAAAAAAAATGATAAGGTAAAAACATTTCAAACAGACATTCATATCAGAAATTTAATTTGAAACATCTGTGCAGTTTAATCTTTGGTTAACGTAACTAACTCGTATCCCTTACTATGAACCGTCATAAACAATAAACAAAAATCTAGTTATAAAATAATATGCTAGTTTATTATCACATTTCGTTTTTATGTTTGTAGGACCTATAAAATGATTACTAAAATTATTGTCTGCACAAGATCATTTTCCTTCATCCATATTCAACAATGATTAACAGTTTCGAAGATTTTTGACGCAATAGGGTCAGTATAACATTGTCGTCATTTATTAAACTACTAGCTTTCGCCCGCGACTCCGTCGGCATGAAATTTAAAATACAAAATTGAGTAGTCTATGTGTTCTTCCAGATTATGTTCTACATGTATGCCAAATTTCATCCAAATCCGCTCAGCCGTTTAGGCTACAAACTCTAACAAACATCCATCCATCTAAACTTTCGCATTTATAATATTAGTAAGATACGAATATAGTTAAGTTGTCTAGGGGGTGTCCAAGGGGCGCATATCGACGTTAGCGCAATAAGTCAGTGGTGCTTAGTGGCATGTTAGTGCGTACACACTGTATGCCGAACTCCTTACCACTGCGATTTATTAACGCAGTCCACCATTTCACTTTTTGAATCGTGTTCGATGCGAGAAACGTGTGGGAGACAGGCGGTAAGGTCTCGAGGCAGATTAGCGGCCGCTTTCCCCGCGACGATCGTAAATAACGCATTCATTCCGTATAACATAACCGTACGGATTGTTTATGGAAAATGTCGGTTTAGAGTTAAGTGCCCTTGTAAACGTTGATGGAGCCGGCGAGATTGCAAGCATCGGTATTGACGGCATTCGACGGCGACGGCCAGTCTCGTTAATTTAAATCGAGGTGACTTTATGACGGCATGAATCGCCCGCGTGCTGATTTAATACTGGCCACTGGATGTCGGACGATCGACAAACAACGAGTATTTGTGCTTAGGGTATGAGCTAAGTATTCTGTACGCAACAGAATTGAATGCAGTTGATTCAAACTTTAATGAGTAAAATATCGTATAAATAATCAGAGGGTCTATATGTCAAAGTTAGTGGAAACCTTAACCAACTTTGAAAAAAAATTAATAAGAATAACAGACATTCTCTAGCAATAACGTTCTTGGTTTATCACTTCCAGTGGCCCAAATTCTAACACTACAAAGTTTCCTTCAACAATATTTACCTAACATCGTAGTTTATGTAGGCATTCAATTTGTACCAACCATAAGCAGCATAAGCTACTTGATGTCAAGCTGGACCTATTATACAGTTGCCTGAAACGTAAAGGCGAAAAGGCAAATATATCAAAGCAGACAGTCGTTATTCAGGATAAGTCGCAATGCATGTAAATATTATGTACATTAATTGAGACAGTTCAGTTGGAATTGTGCATGCATTATACAAATGCGACGTGAGACAAGCGACATGGTGCGTTGGATATGTGAAAACTTCGCAAAGCTATTACTGAATGCATTACATTATGTATTGAAATTCAAAATTATACCAGAGTGAAATTACATTTCTAACATTGTCCTAGAAATAATCAATATTCAGTTTAAACTATACATTTTAAACAAAACTATACATTTGGAAACAGGAAGAATTTTTGAATGATAAATTTTACAACAGGATAAACTAGTTAATTAGCGTCCGAATAAGAAAATAGTGAACTTCAATTTATTGTCCAAACGCTAGAGTCTTACTAAAACTCAATAAAAAGCCTGAGCAAAAGATAATTTTGATACAAACAACCCTTTAGTTATAATATGCAATCTTTAATGATCGATTAAGTATGAAAAAAACACATTCGATCGAGATCAATTCCTTAGAGTACCAAGCGTACAATATGAGGCCATAAAACGTGCAATATAGGAAACGTTTATAGAATTGACAACTGGATATAGTGTCGGTAGGAAAATCCACTTTCACTGACAAACCACACGGTCTCGGGGTGTGTCTGAGCAGTGTGTGATTCTATCTGATTCCAAACTGATATATTGTGGTCTCCTGTACAATTGAATCAATCAAAAGTTTATATCATTAGTTGTAGAGATTGCCGGATATGGATCAGTTAACCTCTTGTTATGTAAACGTTGAGACGATGTAGCGAAAGGGGTACAAGAAGCAAAACTTACTAAGTTTATTGTTGCTATAAAAACAACACATCAGAATAAAATGTTAAATTAATATTCGATAAATGACGCAATCACTAACATTAATTTTTTTAAACTTATTAAAACAATTGAAAACTAAACACATCCGCAATCGATAGAATAGAATAATCCAACAATAAATACGACGCCGGCTTTAGTTTCAAATAGAAGTAAATATGAAATTAAATACCAAATATGGTTGGAAAACCGCAATCTCGGTACAGATAGATTGAAGACAGTTAAATAAATACGAAACGGTATCTAATAACAATTGAAACCTTATGCGGTTTGACAAAAGAGCTATTTTGTCTAGTAGCGAAAAACAAGCGTTAAAAGCAAGGCCTTACTTGTATTTGTATCACAACTGAATTCTCACTTTCCCTGTATCAGACAGCTCGGCGGACATTGTTGTTAATTATTCGATCGATGTCCACTTACTACGAATTCTCGAAGCGAATTCACACTACTAAATTGTAATTCTATTTTCGATCCTATGAAACAATATTAATATTTCCTGATCGAGTCTGACAAAAGAATTTAAATACCCTCTAGAAGGTTTGAAAAATGTAACAGACGGTAACGAATTTAAAAATCCTGCGATTTTCTGTTGATTTGGGTATCATCGTTTCTATGGTTAATCCTTTTTATAATATAATCATTGAGGTTTTTGTAATTTACTACATTATAAGTAAATAAGGTCACAACGCACTATGTATGTAGTTTAACATGCATGCCCGCCTAATATCCCCACATAATCATCCGAGTGTGACTTCCACTGGCCAAGCGCAACGGAATAATAAACTAGCACAACAAATAACGCCGGTGTGCAATTCAAAATCATCTTTACTACGTTGCAACAAGCCATACTTTATATACGAAACAAATTTACGCCATTTTTAAACACCAGACTTACCTCAATTATAATTGCAAACTGCACACTGACCTTGAATTATGCGCCTCGTATTAAAGTGCATTTACTCAAAGAGGTTGATCCATTTTTAATTTTAAACCTCGTTATAAAGAAAAACAACGTCTATATACATTTGAGTACTAACAAGTTTATTGTAAAATACCCCGTATCATCTATCGTTAAGCAGATTTAAATTTAATTAACATTCTCCTATCCCTCAAGATTTCTCGAACCAAAGTCGAATTAATCAAACGACTCTATTTGCAGACAATGGTAGGGGTAACATAGTCGACACCTAGGCTCGAGCAGACAGTGAATGACCGATTGCAACAGGCTAGGAACGATACCCGCACAGCCTCCAAGCGATACCTGCAGCCGACAACGGAACCAACCCCGCCAGCTTTCATAACAGCCCGATACGCCGCACGGACAATATGAGAAGCCAACGGTTTATATAACGCGGCATCTTTGAACCTCGTGTTTGAAATTTCACCGCGAGATTTATACAAACGTAAGAAATAGATCTAATATGTAATTCTAAATATTTCAACAATGTTGAGAAAGTAAAATATTGCGTAAAAGTGTTGCAATATGCAGAAAGTTTCTGGATATCTTGTTTTTGGAAACAGGGTCCTTCAGTCTTAATTCAGAAAATGCTTAAAAGCAGCTGCCCTTAAAAGCCTGAAAACAATGTTTTTAAATATTTTCGTGATGTCCTAACTATAATAAAGCGTAAACACACACTTCTTTGTTGCCTAAGATGTCAGCAATTACAACACATTTTTGAATAATACCTTTTTCAATGAAAAGCCCTACAGTTACGTCACGCTTTAGGCTATATATATTCACGCCATTAAACTAAGGGGGTAAATATTTTGATAAATATTTACCCCCTTAGTTTAATAATAATTGTAATATTTATAATAAATATTTGTAATAATTTATGAGCGTCGGTGGCTCAGTGGTTTGATCACTTGACTTGTAATCTACAGGTCTTGGGTTCGAATCCCGCCATGTACAAATGTGATTTTCGATTTTTCGAATTTTCATATGTACATAATTTACCCGACGTTCTTACGGTGAAGGAAAACATCGTGATGCAACCTGCACATATCGGCGAAGAAATTCAAAGATATATGTGAAGTCAACCAACCCGCACTTGGCCAGCGTGGTTGACTATGGCCTAGTCACCCCATATTAGGGTAGGCTCCGAGCCCCTCGGTGGGGACGTATAGTGAGCTGGTGATGATGATGTTAAATATTTTGGATAAAAACCCTAATGTGGGAAAGAGACCATGAGTTGCTGCACTTTAAGGAAGCAAGGTTGTCATGGAACAGCTAGTATTAAAATAAAATCGATTGGGCCAATGCGATTTATCACCTCGGTATGAAATTTGAAACTTCAGGTATGTAAGGGTGTAATCTCATTTTGATGGTCAATTAATTCTACACGAAGTCACCGAAGTCACTGAATACGCTTTTCCAAGTATTACTTGGTCTATCGCAGATCGCGAGTGAAAAAGATCGATCCGGCTTCAATCTCATTTTATAACTGCCACATAAGATAAAAGTAATAGCAGGGGTTTAATTAAACCCCAGTGAGATTTTCACTTTAACGTAACATTTATTAAGTAAATAGGCAATATCAATAAAGTAATCGCGGGCGGTCGATACATTGGCGACAAAGTATGTCTAAATAATCGCTGCTATCGTTCGAAAGCGAACTTAAATGATTCTAGAGACGTTAATAGTTTTCAATTGATCTGCAACTAGTTATACTGAACCACTCTGAGTACAGATTTCAAACGGGCAGAAGTACTGATACAAGTATTAAGACGGTTAAGTCAACTACATCTGGGTACAGTCACGTCTTATAATTTAAAGAAAATACTTAAGGGAGTTAACTTTGCGTGTGCAATGAAGAATTATATTCTGGAGTTTAGTGCAGTTTTTTTTAAGTATTAAAAACTGATTAAAGAGTACAAAAGAGAGAAAAAAACTTGTATTCATAAATGCATCGACACTTTTTAATGATTTGCCTTTTATGTTATCGATTATTTACATATAAAATTAATTCGTTTTGTTATCTTAATAACCCATTTTATTAGGTGGCAAGGCCATCATTTGAGACATAAATTGTTTAAGTTGTAAGATGTTATCTGAACACACTTTAAATGATATTCAAGTTTTCAAAAATTGTAATAGTCGTTGCTATGGTTACAATCTGTGTTTACTTTGTTATTAACATGATATCACACATTTCTCGAGGAGAATAAAAGGGACAGCAATAGTGGAATGTTATTTAATGGAACTCCACGGCAATATAGCAAAACAACTATGTAATAGAGAAATTGAATACTCAACATATACCATTTATACAACATGCGCCTTATTACAAATTACTCCACTTAGAATATTTAATTACTACATTAATTGCTTTACAATCAGTGATATTAATTGGTCATTGAAGAATTAAATGGTCACAACGTAATACCTCCATTATACCGCATTACTTTCTACCATCTGTGCAAAATCTGCGATACCTTTGATAAGATTTTCCTTACACGAGGAGCATGTATTAGAACTAGCTTTCGCCCGCGACTCCGTCCGCGTGGAATTAAGAAAAACATAACTGAGTAACTTATGTGTTCTTTCAGACTATCTTTTACGTCTATGCCAAATTTCATCGAAATCCCTTCAGCCGTTTAGGCTACAAACTCTAACATCCATCTATTTTAAAATATTAGTATGAAGTATAATTATTTTGTAATGACTTGAAAGTATGTAAACTACATAAATTGTATTAAGATAAACATTTATATAAAAGTATTTTTGATTCGCGACTCTCCTCGCATTATTAAAAAAAAACTTCAGCCAGTTCCGTTGATCCGTTCTGGATATACAAACATCCATCTAAACTTTAGCATTTATAATATTAGTGTGATTGAGATTAAGAAATAAATCAGAAAAACTATACAAGAATTTCAACTATATAGCTGATTATTTAAAAAGAAACTAGAGAATCTTTAAGTTAACAAATTTTAATGTAATATATCATTTCGCGTCTATGCAAATTCCTTTTTAGTAAAACTTGATAAATATACAAGGAAATAAATTCCGTCATTTCACCATATTCGGCATTGTCAAGGTGAGGGTCGGTTGTTGATAAATGCAAGATAAATGTTGACACAAACGCCACGTGTTAGCCGACGTCAGCCAGTAATGTATAAACTACGTAAGAAGCAGAGTTTGCTAACGTATTCAATATATCATGTACGAGTAAGCAAAAACAAATTTAGACGTAATTGTTGTATATCTTGCTTCCGCCCGCGATTTTTTCCGCGTGAAATTATAAAAAGTTAGTAACCTACATGTTCTTCCAGACTATCCTCTACATTTATGCCTTTCATCGGGATCCGTTAAGCAGTATAGGCTACAAACTCTAACATCCATCCATTCATCTAAACTTTCGCTTCCATAATACTATTATTAGTATTATGATATGTATGATAGTATATACGTATATATGTACATATGAGTATATGATAGTATATACTATTATTAGTATATATCTTATGATAGAAGAAGTAAGTTTTAGTTAGGTTTTACTTTATTTGACTTCAAAAACTAAATTTATCGCTATAAAATTAACATTTGAAACCTCTATTCAGATATCCAATTGGCATCCCTAGATAGTACAACTCAACTTCGCAGCTTATCTGCCAGATCTACCAAACGGCACTAATCCCATAATCTAGGTACTAAAAGTCTTATAATCTTTCTCCGTAAAAGAACCCATCACTCTAAAGGTGTGAACACACGTGCAGTACACGAAACCGCAGACAAAAGCGAAAACAAAGCGCTGCAGGAAGATCTGCAGATTGTCCCGGGTCGAAGGGTCGCATCGGATCGTGATCGCACACGTATTGTCTCTAAATGGTCTAATAAGGTATACCAGAGATCGGTAATGGAGCAACGACTTGCGACCAGATAACTCGACCGCCCGACTGTTATGTAAAAGTACAGTCACCTCCAACTACATCGGACTTAAACGTAAGAAAAAAGCAAGTACAGTTAAAGACATTTATTCCCTATCCATTACAATTAAATGTCACATTTAATTACAATGCAATTAGTTTGAAAACTTATGATGACAGTTTTTTTTTTCAAAGACACTGACAGTTTTCAGTACAATTAGAAAAAAAATTACTTGTCTGCATAGATAATACATGCGTTGTGTGCGAATGTACATTGTGGGTCACACGACTAGAGTTCACGTAGTCGCCGCGACCTACACTTTGTATTTGTCATTCCCATATACGTTAAAAGCTTATGTTCCCAGTTTGTTTTAGTTGTACTTACATAGTGGAGATTAAGATGTTTATGTTTAAAAGTACATGAAATAGAATATTAAAATGATTGGACTTTAAATTTGAAGCGAAAGCGAACGATTCTCGTTAGAAATGTTAGGGCGGGAATACATGTAGTAAAATTGAATAGTAGTTTGCATGCCAGTTCACGAAATGAGAAGTTTCAGTGACAATTCTCATGTCGTAAAGAACTCCATCTCTTTTACCCATTCTCGAGTAAAGAGGATTTAGTTGTATTTATATGCCAGTTACTGCCACGTGAACAAATATCGTGCTACTAGGATACCAGGCCTGGCAAGCCAGTTTACAGTGCCTACATCTAGGATGTGCCTATTTACATGCAAGTGTGACATGTGTACCTGCCTTTATCCAAGTTTTTTTTTTTAATTTAAATTGCGATATTAGTACAATAAAGTAGATTAAAATGTTAACGACATGCTATTTAATAACGGCTATAACAGAATTGAAGTTTTAATAGCTTTGTAAATACAGCCTTGGACATATTTCAAGTTAGTTAAAAATAACAAAATTGGAAAAGCAAATTATGAACCTGAGCTCCATAAAGTTAATTTAAAATAGTAGATATTCCGTAGTTTTAATATGTTCATGTCATAATAGCGTTGAATTTTCAATACTTCTGTATACGCAATATACAAGTCGCGAAAGTAATCGATTTGACGCGAGCATGCGCACAAGATTAACAAATCAATTCAATTTTATTACAAAAACCTCATAACAAGTGATTCTAAATCTCCTTTGAAGATATCTATTATTTTCACAGTAGCAATTTACTTTTAAATCTCCTATTGAAATACTAAAACGACAGTGTAAAAAGTTCAGTTAACATTAAAAACAGGGCATTGTGAATTTCTTCTAATTATAAGAAACATAGAGATAATCATAAAAGTATTAATAAACGGCTCTATATTTAGATTCATTTTAATTTCATTTTCAAACGAAGTGGTTACGTTTCGCTTGAAACTGGACACGTTTTTGTCGATACAATCGCAAAGAAAAAATACCGGAATGACAAAGCGACTCGGGCACCGAAGTCACGATGGCGCTTACTAATTTTAGTACTTACACCATTAACATTTACTATATATTATACATACATACATATTACAAAATTAGAGTGTCTGTTTGTAATATCAAAAGAAAAATACCAGATTTTGGGAAATTTTTTTCTGTGACTGCCGCAAGCCGCGTTTATTCCGGGTAATCTCCGAAACGGCTGGACCGATTTCGACCTGACTTTCACTAAAGTGTAGCAGGCATAGACGACCATATTAAAAGCTATTTCTTTTTAATTCCGTGCTCGCAAAATGAACTAAGGGGTGGTCCAAATTTACGCTAACAAAGTTTGCAGGCGATAGCTCATTTTAGGAAAAAAATTAGTAAAGGTACTCATTGAATAAATGATAAAAACTATTTACATGATTTTAATTTAACTTGCAAGGTTAAAAACATAAAAAACAAATATATAAAGCATATGTAAACGTCCGCTAATTATTCCATTTCAAAAGGTTTTACAAATGGCATGGAAATGAATAGTAATCGAGTTTACACAGACGTCGAAAACAATGAACTAGTAATAAGGTAAAAAAACGTTAATTGTGCATTGTGTGAAGAAAAGTTGAGAGAAAAGACAAAATTTAAAACTAAATAAAGTCTCAAATAACTTAAGCGTCTATCGTGACGTTGTATCATTAACGGCCGGATACTGAAAAGACTTTCAAAAACTTTGATTATTTATCGCCGCTTAAATATTTCAAACGTTAAAATGTTATTGGATTTTGAAGTTTAATTATGTCCTTATCATTTAAAACGCTGTTACATATTTAAAAGTCGTTTCAATATTTGGCCGCATAATTAATATTAAGCTTATCACTAACGTGAAAATATTTTGCGACAAGAGGCACATGGCCTCTTATCTTAGAAAAATATTTTCTTTACCTACATCTTATGTCATGATTAGACAAAAAAAAAATATTTAAATATAAACAGATAATAATTATATGGAAGTTTTAATACTTTACAGTCTCTTAAAGTATAAAGATTTATGCAATTGTGTCTTCCAAACTTGAAATACTTAATACGTCATTAAAATATCAGTTGCCATAAAAAAAATACTCCTACAAAGAAAGCATTTTTATCTCAGAGTTGAATGTCCTAATAGTGACACAGTTCTGTTAACATCGGATATCCTATAGCCACGTGACATTGTACAACGCATTCCACAATACGTTGGCAAACGCTTGCCAAAAAGAAATATGTTGCTATGTCAGTAGGTCGAACCGAAAAATAGATTTCGATGAATGACGTTTTACTTTTTTAATAACTAGCGATCGGAATAAACTTCGTTTGAATGGCAAAGAATATATTCTCATATCTGTCATATCCATACTAATATAACCTATTTCTCAGTGATTTGGTAATTTCGGATATATAGTAATTTCGGAGCCTATTCCTTACAAACATATCTAACATACCTTACATAACATTTAGATGAGTCTAAATACACTAGAGTTCTAATCAATTTACGAATAATTTTTGGCGCGAAAACAAAACCAGTTGATTAAATGTCACACCCACCGCAACAATATGACGGCGTCTCGAGTAACGGGACGTCACGTTCTCGTGACGTCATACTGCCAACTGTAACGGACACTATTCCACATATGCCAATGTACTGTTGGCATATATTATGGAACATACCATAATCATCAATTAGGAGGATCACACATTTATCAAACACTAATGGTTGTTTATCGTCTAATTATCGCTCTTCCTAACATTCATGTTAATAAACTATTACTAGTAGGCTAACAAGATTTCCTATACATTAAATTAAAAATCTATTATAACCTTTCATAATTCTGGACGCTATTTATTCTCAGTCAAGGTGCCCCATATTCAATAACTTTAAACATAACAGCTTGTTAACCTTGATTTAATTTTAAAGATAAATTTCACTTTCATATCTTCTAAATAACATGAATTAAACATAATTCAAATGAATATTACTCTCTTATGAATAGTACTCTGCAGTACTCAAGGGCTATGAATGTATAATAAAAGCAAGAAATATAGTTCATAAATGGTAAATGTTGGTTAAATATTTCAAAGGAAGGCAAACATCAATGTTATGTTTATTGTAACTAGTGGTAATTGGAATTGATTACATTGCAAAGTAACTGAGTGCTGAAACTTTTAAACACTTGATGAAATTACTGTATGATATTGCATAAGAAATATTAATTTACTAATCCATACATTTATTATTGAATTGTATTTTATTATGACTACAAATAGGTACCTTTTGTCCAAAAAAAAACAACTGAGAATATATTTAAATAATGATGTTGTGACCCAAGTAGATTAACACATTCTATTGTTTAACATTTGAATTTAAATTCTTAATAAAACAGTCAAAGTCCATCACTACTACAAAATAAACCTTTTACAACATAGGTAGCTCTCAAGCCATAACAAGATTAATAAATAATCCATTCTTAGTTTGAATAAAGAATGAACATGTATGTCTAATTAAAACAAGTGTTTTAATTATGATTGAAATTAAAGATAAAAGTTAATTAAGATGCTGGCTAGTTACTGACAATAAAAATAAAAAAAAAATCACTGTAGGCAAACACCTCTCACTTTCACTAATTAAGATTATTATAATGGACTCACCCATCAGTTGTCACAGAGTTCACTGACAGAGTTTCAGCAAATATCACCTCTTGTTGCTGAAGATCTTTCTTTTTATTCTCCGGCTCATATGTAGTGGTTTCAGGGGTTTCTGGTATTTCATCCTTTACTATAGGTACTTTCTGACTGACGTTACTAAGCCCTGAGAGGTCCACGTTATCGCCCTCTCCCTGTAGAGCCTCCGAAACCACCAGGATGAAGAGGGCACAGCTGTTTAAATTTTACTTGTTAGTTCTAGATTTTAAAATAAACCAATTGAATGTGTAATTAAATACCATACCTCGATAGAACTGAAATGGTCAGTAATGACGTGTAAATAATACACAATCCACCCTTCATCGTAAGATTAGTGAAAAATCCACAGTCCAGTTCATTTTGTGTGAAATTTTAACACATTCTCACATAGCTTTGGTAAACATATTCAACACTGTAATTCAATTCACTGACATCACAAACACAAAATATACATTGTTTTGTATTTTTAAACAATAACGGAAACACACCATTTAGTTACATTGAAATGAAATAAAACAAACTCGGACAACGAACGATTTCGTTGAAACGTATAAATTTGACAGTTGCCAAATTCCCAAGATTTTTTTATTCATTTATAAATTCAAGTATCGAGTTACAACGCTATTGGTGCTTACAAAGAAAAATAATTGATTAGGAAATCTCCTCCAATAGTAATAAAACATTTAACATTCATGATGTGTCTTGATTGGTTCTTTTTTGATACAATATTTTACGTTCCTTTACACGAAATTGTGCAGCTAGAAAATAATGAAAATCATTTAAATAACTTAAAGGTTTTAAATTACGAAAAGAAACGACAAAAGGTTCAGCATCATTTAATGTCATAAATAATCTTTTAAATCATTTCAGCTCATAAATTTAATAATTATTTGATCTTTCAAGCAAAGTTCACATTTTCAATGCATGAAATTCGAAACGTCATCTACGTCACGTCAACACAAGTGGCGTTTTCAGTTAAATTATTCGTCTATAGCCTAAATTGATTGCTGGTCTAAATAATAAAATGGAATCATTATTTGCGTTACCGTTTACAGTACTTGAAATACCTAATATAAAGATAAAGAAGCCGATATGGCTGCAACCGCCATCTGCCATGACAACCTTTTCGTTGGTGCTTTTATCGTACTTTTTGGTGACAGGAGGTTAGATGTTTTTCTGATATTATTCTTATTAGACTTTATTTAGTCAGATTGGAAGTTTCTGTAAACTTTATTTTTGTTATAGGTATAATATATGATGTGATAGTGGAACCGCCAAGCGTAGGATCCACGACAGATGAACATGGTCATAGCCGGCCGGTAGCCTTTATGCCTAACAGAGTCAACGGCCAGTATATAATGGAAGGTTTAGCATCCAGCTTTCTGTTTTCTCTAGGCGGTATTGGCTTTATAATATTAGATAGAACACATAATCCATCTACACCAAAATTGAACAGAATCCTGCTCATCTCAGTTGCCTTTCTATGTATTTTGGTTTCATTTTGTACAACTTGGATATTCATGAGAATGAAGCTACCTGGTTATTTGCAAAACTAAGCAATTATTTCTAAGTATAATCAAGATGCATGTCAGGATGTCACATTTTATTAAGTTGAATAAATATTTTTATACTAATTAATGTACCCTTTTATTTATTTCCACATTTTCTTAACATGTTCAAATTTATGTTAATAAAAGTAAAACTGCATTATAGCTTCATTTTTAAAATAATTTAATTACGAAATTGTAAATAAAAAAACCACAAGCTGCCAATGTCTTAAATTTTCATAGACAAGAGATTCGGTAAAATAAATAATATTATGACTACAAATAATACAACCTGAATACAAACCATTTAGAAAAAGAGATACAAATCTTAACCTATTAAATATTTAGTAATATGTACTGACAATTTCTAATAAACATTAAAAAAAATACAATAAGTCAATATTTTAACAACCATTCACAATTTACTAAACAATGAGATTTACTACTTTCTGCTCAACCTACATCTATAGAATTGCTAATACATGGCAGTGAATATATTTCCTCAAGTCTATGCTCCCTTTTACATCTTGGGAAGGGGGGGTGGCTGAAAACCAGCTCGACATTGGATCTCAACCAGTATTGGTTAGGCTTTGCCTCCCCCTTTTGCCATCTGTTACAATTTTTCATGTGTTTTGTTTTTATAATATAAGGTGGCAAACGAGCAAGCGGCCACCTGAACCACCGTAATGGAAAGCGACCGCTGCCCATAAACACCCGCAATTGCAGAAGTGTTGCCTACCCTTTATTGACAGAGGAGGAAACGCACATAAAGAGGAATTTTCCTCTTCCTATGCGTCTCCTCCGCCGCCAAATCCACTTTTCCTTCCCATGCTTTCCTCTAAATTTAATTGTTTTTCATTTATTTTAAGTCTTTCATTCAAAATACATAGTATCAGATCTAGTGAGATTAACTTTGTTTATGTACTAAATGTTTCTTCATATTCCAATAGAATTTCTTCACAACCTTATACGGAATGAGCTGAAAATAAAAAAAAAACATCATTAATTTCGGCATTAACAGAAAAATGTTTTATAGATATATGCACAATTAATAATTTAATACTTTAAACACAGAATTTTTAATTCACATCCATAATAGAAGGGTAGGCAGACTGGAGCATACTTTGCTGGGGTTATATAAGCTATAAAAAGCAACCCATGATACACAACCTGTCACTACCAATAGTCAGTTTGATCTGAAGCATTTAAAACTGTGCTTGTGTAGGATAAATATTAACTTTCATTTAAACAGTTTTAGCATCTGTTGTAGTTTACGTTTATTATTTAATACTTACTGACAGAAATCCGAGCTTTTGTCAATAATATGCTCAAATTCTGCAAAAGAGAGTGCCCCATCATCATCTAGATCAGCTTCTTCTAGCACATTCTGTACAAGCTGTTGGATTTCAGAGTCACTCAACTTGTGTTCCGGTCCACAGAGACGTTTAATGACTTCTCGGAGATCAGACACCCCAATCATGTCATCGCCATCAAAGTCTACAAGAACATATGCTTTAATTCATTTTTTTTCGTGAAAAACTTAAAGCTAATAATAACATTAAACTCTTATGTTTATTGTTGAGGCAGATGAGTATTCCTCTCCAAGGTTACAATTTCCAATGTGTATTATACACATAAAATGTCTAACTATCACATGTTTCAGTATATATACAACTGGAAAAATGTTTAGAGAATAAGTTACAAGCTAAGATAAATAAGCCTTCTATAGTGTTGAAGAATTTTTCCTACAATGATTGTTTTTTGTACATAATGTTTATTCAGAATATCTGCAAAGTTTTTTTTTATCTTTGTATTTATTTGATTATTCATTTACAAGTGTTTTTAGCTATAAAAGTTAATCTGCAGTGGATTTAATGATATGTTTAATATAGGTACCTTACAGAGTACCACTTACCAAATATTCTAAATGCATGTTCAGCTTTCACTGCTTTTGGAGCAGTTTCACTGAACACTGACATCATGTCAAGGAAATCTTCGAATGTACAGTCACCATCATTGCTGGAACTGAATACTTTGCATATTCTATCTCTGAATGGATTAACTCTCAGCTCAGGGTATTGTAGTATTTTTGCCATTGGTAATTTGGCATTTTTATTATGTCCAACTTTTTCTGGAGCTAGAGCTTTAAATTTCTGATGAGCGCTGTAACATTACAA
This sequence comes from Papilio polytes, assembly GCF_000836215.1. Classification (NCBI taxonomy): domain Eukaryota; kingdom Metazoa; phylum Arthropoda; class Insecta; order Lepidoptera; family Papilionidae; genus Papilio; species Papilio polytes. The sequence continues at coordinate 1,028,145 of NW_013528248.1, read as the reverse complement.
ATAGTACTAAATTTACAAATAATAACTATATTAGTAAATTGAAAAACTGTTTGTAAGAACAGATTTTTGGATAATGAATGACAAAATATCAAATTATGTTCCATTTACGGACGTTTTTGATATAAATGAAATTAACATATTGAATACTCACTACAACACTTCCTTTTTAGTGAAATATGTGAGATCCTAAAACAAATATACTTGGATTAGTCATAGACGACTATTGTTTGAATTTCCGCTAACAAAATTTACTTACTTCGTAATCTTGAAGTTCTTCCTCTGAAAACTGACTCTTCCCCTGTCCCATTTTACTTTTAAAATTGGTTTTTAATTTAATTTATTATAGAATTATAGAAATGTATATAAAGTAGGTAAAGGTAAATATAAATAAACAATTGTAAAAGTCAAATTGACATTAGTTTTAATTCAGTGTTGCCATATCGTATTGTCCCAGATTATAAGCGAAGGAATAAATAAAAAAAAAACAAACAATGACCGGGAACAAAGAGGATATAAATATAAACTATAAAAATAAAAATGCCGTTTTGCGAAAAAACAGGAAACTAACTTCATCGTGCACATTAGAAAATAAAGAAGCCGTTTGCCTACCAGGAATTTAACATTCTCGGTTAGCCTAAAATTAAAAACAATTAAATGCTTCCAATTTTTTTTTCAAATGTACTCGTTACATTTGTGTGTGAAAGCCAAAATAAGAAATATACGTACACATACTCGTTTGTTAGTAGAGAAGATATTCTCTTTTTAATTAAATTGAACGATTCATCTGTTAAAAATAAATGCATTTTTATTACACTTTCATTACATGATGTTTAAAGACGGTTTTCCTGTATTTTTTCCAGGAATAATCTCGCAGATCGCTGCGAGTCGTACTTCACAAGAAACAGATCGCCAAGTTTGATGTCTCGTAATTGTCACGCAGTCTGTTTTCCCCCGTTTCTTTGGATGACCAGGAGCCCATGCACGATAAGATGTGCAGTCAAGTAAATCACCTATAAATAAAAAGTAAATTTGTAGTAGAACTCTACACTTAATTATTAATAATACTCAAAAACGTAAATAAAACATTTAGATTTAATTTGTTTACCGTTCGTAGTAATAAAATCGCTGCTAATGTCTCGTTTAAGATTTATGTACGCTTCTTCCCCACCAACGTCTGCTAACAATTTAGCCAGAGCATTCGTTCTATATTCAGTTGTGACATCCGCTAAAACCCCATTCTTGTTGCGACATACCTCTACTGATTCTGAATAATTTCCTCTCTTCGAGATAAAATAGAACATGCCCAAGGACGGAACACAAGTTGAATTTACTGTCAATCAAAAATAAATAAATCAGTGGTAGAAGTTACTGTAGAAACTGACTTCTTTAACTCACATGAAAGATTTCCAAAGAGACTGTAGTAGTCATATCTTGAATCATTATTCCTTAACAGGCCTGTAGATATTTCTGCGCACTGCAATACTTCACAAGTATCCTCTAAACGCCCTTCTCTTGCTTGAGGGCTAAAATTAAAAGATAACCCCTTCTTCTCTAAAGCAAATCGTTTACAATTCGATAGCTTAGGATAGTTACCTTTAGCTAATACATTTAGTTTAGATCTGTGACACTTTTTTACATGATAATATTCCGGATTTAGAGGCCCGTCTTTTGAACATTTGTCGATTGATTGTACGCAATTAAATATAACATAAGTAGTAATTAAAATTGAAAAAATCTTTTGTTTTAACACGTTTTTATATTTCATGTTTGCAATGTTCTTTTTTAACAATCATCCATGTTTTATAGCGGTAGAATGAAATAATAGACATCAGCTAACGGAAGTAGGGTTATGATTTGACAGCGTAATTTACAATTACGATAAATAGATTGCCATGTGAGGGTTATGGAAGTAATTTTGCATTGTAAATGCGCTTATTAACTGTTTGTTTCGGTTATTACTGTAGAGAAAACCGAGGGAAACAGGAATTACTCCTATAAAGGTGAGTTTAGGAGTTGGGGAATGCGCCCTTTTTCCACTGGCAAATAAACAGCATGCGGCTTGAAATCGTACGGCTAAGAGAAGTGCGAATAAAGGCTATGTTTTAAGTAAATCATCGTAAGAAGAATAGCAGGAGAATTTTACTTTCTGTTCAATAGTAAGAAATGTGTCACGTTTAGGTAGTCCAAAACTAAACTTAAAATAATATGAAAGTCTTTTTTACATTGAAAAAGTATTATTACTGAATACTGACCGAATGTACGCCCGATTGAAGGTCGTCAAATTGTATGTCACAAATCTAGACGTGCTTATTTCAAAACGAGATTCATGTATTTAGAGATGTCATTTTAATTCGCTAAAAACTTTATTGTTTGTAATTATTTACAAATCGTCGCAAGTTGATAAGTGGTTGAAATCCAATATGGGTTGTTTTTACTCGAGAAAAATGATCGAGGTAGGTAAACTATCGGGAAATTAACATAGAAGTGACAAAGATGATAGAAGAGACACCTGATTTTGACAATACCTGGCTCCATTACTTTTACAATATAAATACTATAGGAACTGTAAATAAAACAATGTTTATCATATCAGCAACTGATATTTATAACAACTTTTGCCAAAGGATTAACGCAATTTACAAATTACTATAAGCCGTCTAGAGTTGGAACACAAATAAGACGAAAATTCACCTAATTTATTTCAGGGTTTACATTTCTTTTAGAACTGAAATGTACTTCACTAACCAAAAACTACATGCTTTGAAGGACGTCCTATAATTTAATTAAAAGCAACATGCACACATACTAAAACAATTTTTTACATCTAACTATCTATTTATCTAAATACAAATTACCAGTCGTGCGACTAATAGCTAAGTGGAATAGGGTCTTAACTCTAAATTAAAGGTAATTTCAAGTTTTATTTTGTCTAAGGAGGATACAGTATACGATATGTCACCGATTCGCCATCTACCGGTGATCTTCGTAAACGGTGTACCGGGCGCTGGCAACCAGACGGTTGCGCAGACCATCTCCAGCATCACCGGCTATATCATGATCCGGCCAGGCGAGCTGGTCCGGACCGAGGCGGATATGGACACGGCAAGAGGACGACTCATCGCTGATAAATTGCAGGCGCAAGAGGAAATACCGGAAGTATGATTTTAAAGTTATCGTTGAAAGTTCTTGCATGTTGTGCGTTTAGGTGCATGTCAAAATCACTTCACCTAATCTTATGCAAACAGTTTTGAACGTTACACTTTTAAACGTTTTTTCGGAGACACATTATAATTATCTTACTTCTTACTTCTTACTAATCTTACGAATATTATAAATGCGAAAGTTTAGATGGATGGATGGATGGATGGATGGATGTTTGTTAGCGTTTGTAGCCTAAACGGCTGAACGGATCTCCATGAAATTTGGCACAGGTTTAGAGCATAGTCTGGAAGAACACATAGGCTACTTTTTAACTCGGGAATAGTTACGGTTCCCGTGGGATTCATTAATTTAGTTTTTTAATGTTCACTCGATCTCTCTGCAACGGTTCAACATATCTTATTGAAATTTGGCACAGATATAAAACAAAGTCTGTAGTACACATGGAATAAGGTTCATCCCCGAGAAATGTCCGGTTCCCGAGGGATATGTAGCTTTTTGTTATTTATAGTTCGTATGTTTTCTAATTCCACGCGGACGAAGTCGCGGGGAACAGCTAGTACTCTATATTGTGTTATGATTTTTATTGACAGCAATTAATAGTGGATTTGATAAAAGAAGCGATGCTGTCGCAACAGGATGCTAAAGGCTACATACTGGTCGGCTTCCCAAAGAACCCGCGGATGTCGAACATATTCAATAGTCAGGTGAAATGGCCGGAAAAGATTGTCGCACTCCAGGTTGATAATGAGGTGATTCAAGTTTTTAAACAAAAAAGACATTTAAAGAAACAGTATTTAAATGATGAAATATAGTGAGATACGCACACTTCTTGAAGCTTTCTAAGGGCCTGTCCAACCACTTGCTGATAGAAGCTCAAATAGCTTAAAAATGACGTACTTCCAAAATCCGATAATTCCATCACATATTTTTCACGTTGGATTGTTATCAGACAATTTATAATTTGGTAGGACTGGCCCTTAGTCTTTAAAAAAAAAGAATAAAACTCAAAGCTATACTGGTACATATAAGCGGTAGTACAGCCTGCTACTATAGGATTAATTCCAAGTAAACTATACATTGTCCAGTTCCTAGTAAATATGTTGGAAGACCAGAGGTCCCCTTTGAGAAGTCGTTGAATCTCGAACTGAACGTACTGGAGTTGTTGCGTTGCTATTTACCAATGAACCCAACATTAAGTTTTTAGTTGCCATTTAAGGTGGCAGCGACTCGTCTACAGAACAAGCTGTCTGAGCTGGGCAGGCCTGAATCGGAGATCAACGCGGCGCGCGACATTGTTCGTGACGCCGCCCACAAAGTTAAGAATGTGCACAAACGCTTTGGAGGACACGTTATCACGGTATACCCTTATACCCTACTGTATGCTCTATTAGCCGTGTGAGGGGTTGTGCAAATTTTTAATTAAATTCTAAATTGTCGTCTATTAGGCCTTTTAGTAGACGTATATTACTGTTTAATGCTCGCTTTTTATCTGTAACCTGAACTTGTGTATTTTAGTTGGACAGTAGCGGGAATCCGAAAGTTCTCGCGTCGACCCTCAAGGAGATCCTGTCAGACACGATAGAGCAGAGTCACAACAGGTCGGAGGAGAGCCCGCCCTGCGCCCTCTCCGCGCCCGCAGTACATTACCAGCCACCCCACGCACCCCACGCGCCTCACGCGCCCCACGCACCCCACGTACCCCACGCGCCTGTCCCAGTCACCGTGCACGAAGATAAGGAAGCGGCCCATTGACGCCCTAGTCACCTAGGACTTGTGCTCTTGAATATTGTATACGCATATTTTAAATAGCTTTTGTTTTATGGTGGTCTTATTAAACTAGCCAGTATTTAATAATGTATTTTTCTTTTTAAACGTCAAAAATCAAGTATTATACGCTTCGATATTTCCCTTAGATAAAATATATCATATATGCAACACAAACATTATTCTCGACTAGGAATCGAACCCAGGAGCATAGGTATTAAAACAAAATTTTGGATAGTAAACATCCAAGAAATCCTTTTCACAAACATTTTAAATAACAACAAATATGTAACCTCTTTGTTTCCACACAATAGAAATGCTGGCAATGCACAACTGTCCGGCTACAAAAGTTTTATATTTTTCAAAATTTCAAAATCGGCTTCACCGTGACAATTGACAGTGCATGTCGTCGATTGTCACAAAAGCGCATCGTTTTATAAAACAAAAATATTCGTTCATTGTTGCTCGGACGGCCCAGGATCGCATGTCTGACGACACTGACGATTTCAGACATTTCTTCTGTCTAAGAACGACAGAATAAATTCCTCCTGTCTAAGAGCGGATTGTGTCATCACGGCGCGGGAATCTAACTGGCAAGGCTGGACAACATCAGCAACCTGCGCAAGTCCGTCATCAAAGTTATGAAGATCAAATTGCGTTAGTATTTGCTTTTATCTATCTGCTGCTGTACTAGGAATGTATATGACTCGTATTACATAAACAACATCCAACATTTCGCGCAATTCTTATTTTTTAAGTCTATTCCGCATGAACGTTCACTAAGAAATTAATACTGTATATTGAAACGAATCCCTGTCAACATGTTCAAATGTGTGTTTTGATTTGTTACTTATGTAAGATACTAAAATAATTTAAAAACTTTTATAATATTACGTTCATAAGTTTAAAGCAACGAAGTAAGTAGTAGAAGGGGCTATGGTTTCAGCAACTCTGGAGGTATTTTGAGTGAGGGTAGGACAACAAAATACTCTAGCCTACCGAAATACCTATAAGATAGATTTAATAGATTTAACCTGAACCTTTGAAAAACGGGAGTAAATATGACTTTCTGCTGTATCAAAGTATAAATTCGTTTATCAAGCCGTTTGTTATAGCGCGCGATCGCTTTCCGTCAACATCATCGACTGACGAGAACGAGAGCGGCACGGAGTGGGAGGCGGAGGCGGGGCTGCGGCCGCCCATGCTGCAGGCTCGCCTGCCGCCGCCGCAAGCCGTGGTAGTGGGCTCAGTGCGGAAGCGGCGCGGCAACTTGCCCAAGCATTCTGTCAAGATTCTCAAGCGTTGGCTCTACGACCATCGCTACAATGCTTACCCCAGCGACGCGGAGAAACTGGCCCTTAGCCAGGAGGCTAACCTAACCGTTCTTCAGGTTTATTCAATCATCTCATCCACATACATTTTTCTAATAGTAATTAGGACTTATGTACTAAGCGTTTACTGTGTTCTATTAGGTTTGCAATTGGTTCATAAATGCCAGGCGACGCATCCTGCCTGAAATGATCCGACGCGAAGGTCACGACCCCGTGCACTATACGATCTCGCGGCGAGGGCGCAAGCAGCCGCCTGGCGCTGCTTTGGGAGCCCTAGGCGCGCTCGGCCTGCCTGCCTCGGGCTCTGGACTCGGTCTCGCACCCGCGAACATCACTGTCGCTGGCTGGGGCGGAGTCGAAGTCGAGGTAAGGACATTATGCAGGTTGCTATAGCTTTAAATTCCAAAGCAGAACATTTTTTGGTAAATAGATTGTTAATTTCAATGTCATAGAACGTGGTGGACAACAGTCGCGGGCATGATTACGGCGATGGGCTGCTGGTGTACCGTAGTGACGCATTGGGCGACGCAGAGGAGGGATACTCGAGCGCCGTCAGCGAGGAGGAGGTCAAGTATGACCCCTCCGTCTGGCAATCCGTCATCCGCTATGGACCTGACGACAGGGACCTGCATCCTGCTATCAGAGGGTAATGTGTTTTTAACCCAGAGTGTATACAAGTTTAGTAAAATTGACCAATTTGAGGATTCTTAATAATCAATAATAAGACCGGTTTTGGTGCCAGTCTTCAAATACTTCCGTCTATTTTCCAAGAGCAGATTTTGAAAATAACTGATTTAATTTTTTATTTGTCGTAGATCTGGTGGAGTGGTGACGATGAGCTCGTCTCAGCTGGTGGAGGGTGAGGTCGAGAATGATGGTGACGGCTGGGCGACGCAGCTGCCGCGTCTGCATCAGCCGCTGCACACACAGGTGATAGCAACCAATATTACACAGATATCGCCGGAGATCAGCTAGCAAATAACTTCCAATAATTAGGTAGTTTGAGATTTTATCAACGCTTCAGACGTTGATCGTACAGATCCAGAACACTCCAAAAGTCTGGTGATGTCTTGTTGAAATGGTTTGATACAAATATTTGTAGCTTATTTGTTGGGGGCACAGGTGAGCCCGCCGCCGCCCGTCGCCATGGAGCTGGAAGTGGCAACCACCGACATGTGGTGCCACAACAACAGGACTGATACATGAATATTGTATCCCAACTGCTTAACTAAACTTCATCCATTCTGTCTATAGACAATAGACGATATTCAAAATAAACACCAACTAGACTAATAAAGATAATTAAATTAAGGATATGTAATTAAGCTTCAAAAATAGTAGCACAAAAATTTCTAAAGCTTACTATAAGAATTTTTAAAAGTAGTCTGCCCCAATACTCTTTCGCTTATCGTTTTAAAGTCAGTTGTGGGCATTTTTTAAATGCGTTAAAATTTAATAGGCTATAAGGAATACTTACAAAGCCGTTTAGTGAATTCTAGGGTACGATATTTTCACCCTATGGTGTCGTAATCACTAATATAATAATTAGATGCCCTTATAACGTTTAAATTGTAACTACAATCTGTTGGCGAGGTCGGTATTAAATTAAATATTATATCAGTTTGAACTAACCTTTAGTTTCTATTAAGAGAAGTAATATTACCGTAATTTTATCTTAGAGGATCGTATTCAGTTATCTATTACAGAATAAATTTTGTTTTCTAAACGATTCGTTTTCTTTTCGTATTTTAATGCCGGCGTCACCTGACAGTTTGAATGGTTCCATAGATTATATGACAGGTTAAATTTAGTGTTGCCATAAACAAATTGTGTTTGTAAGTTTTAAATCGCAATAAATTAAATTGGAACCATTACTGCAGGTGCAGGTGGTGCCGGCAAATTCGGAGCTTGAGAGGGACAAGTTTAAATGCTTGTACCTTCTGGTGGAAACGGCGGTCGCCGTGCGTCAGAGGGAGAAGCAGCAAGAGGACCTTCATTAATCTATTAAGGGGGTTTTCACTGTTCTAGGCTCTGAGATTTGATGGCATACAATCGAAGTGGAGTCGGCCTTTTTAAGTTTTAAATTTCTTTATAACTAGTAAGACATAATGTTTGGTATGTTAGAGAAAAGCAAAGCATAGAATTTAAGCAAACCTCTAAGAATTGTAAGCTTTTAATTGAATTAAATTACTTTATTATTTACTATGTTTTCCACAAATAAAATTTATGGATCGCTACATACAAATTCGATGAATGAAAACTGCAACGACCAAAAAACTTCGACATTTTAGATGTATGTTACTGTGCATTTCCAGAATGGTTCAACGAATCTCGCTAGAACTAAATGTAGGACATAGTCAGGAATAACGCATAGTATACTAATTAAGTTTTAAATTCCGCACTCATTGAGACATCAAGTGACTATAAAAGCTAATATTTTTTAAACTTGGGTTTCTGAAGTTTTCGATATTACCTAGCATTTCATTTGTGTTAGGTTGACATGTTTCAACGGAGTAAAACTCTTACGTAGTTCGAAAGCATTTCATAAAATTATCGAACTAAAAACACTGGTTAAATATAGCTGGGAAACCGGCTATAAGTGAGACAAGATAAAAGTTTTGTTAAATAATCAAATATAATAGAATAAAGAAATAATTTAATGATCAGTTAAGTAATAGTAGTTTTATGTACAATATTGTGCTGTGCGTCGTCGTAGCTCATTTAGTGGCCACGATAGGGTCCAGGACCTTCTGCACCTCGCTGAAGATGCTATCGACTGTCGCTTCTGCGTTTATCTGGAACAATCGAAATCAATACTTTAGATTAGTTAGTTCAGTTGTGACTTAATTGAACAGTTAAAACTGCGTGAGTAGGCAATATTTAACTGTCAAGTTAAAGTTTTGTTTATTTACGCAGTTTTAACAACAGTTTTCTGCAGTTAAAATTGTCAGAAAGTCTAGCGTTTAGCAACGAAACTTACACACACATTTGTTCTGATAAGAGGATCAATATTGAGCATCAATACAACAACCCGTCTCATAAGTTGTCACGTCAAGCGCAAGAGTACTCATGTTCCCGTAATGCCAACTGAAATACCGAGTACAATGCAATTATCGAGAAAGACAAAAATCGACGCGATGTAAGAAGCTTAATAAACAGTAATGGCTTAAATAATCGATATTGTTGGTAGCTGCAATGCGGATACCATTTGTTCATTAGAATAATCGATCTGAACTAAAACGATACTCGGTTAATTTCCTTGCAAGACACGGAAGGTCAATTCAGCAAAATTAGGACGAATTGTTTTTGTCACGCTTGAAACCTAAGTTTCGCAATGTTATTAAACTGCAAGAAATAAGTGTAACAAATATCACTATGAAATTAAAACCAAATTTGTACAATAAAACATTGCCAATATTTTTAAACGTCTAAAATCATTTTGAACAATATTTACTTGCATTAAGTTTCCGCTGTCGTTATCTTCGATCGACACAACAAGTCGTTTTTGCGGATACAAATTTTAAATTCCATTCGTTATTTCGTCAGTGATCTTAACAATTAGTCAAGTTTCATTGATTGTGTCGGAGGCCTAATTTTAGTCCCTTTCCCTTTCCACCCTTCTCTGAAGAAGGAAAAGTAGATTTGACGGTAGAGGAGGCGTATAGGAAGGGGGAACTGTCCTCTTTATATGCGTCTCCTCCTACGTCAATGAAAGGTAGGCAACACATCTGCAATTGCGGATGTTTATGGGCAGCGGTTGCTTTCCATTTCGGTGGATCCAGGTAGCCGCTTGCTGGTTTGCCACCTTATATTATAAAAAAAATGTAACTTAATTAGTGCATACATACCCTCCTCAGTTTCTCAGGGTACTGCGCGAGCACGAGGTCGTTGTTATCAAGGAAAGTCTTGAGGCGCAGTTTTATTGTGTTCTCGTTGTCATCAGCACGGCCAGAGCTGGCAGCGCGGCCTAACAGACGCTTCGTCAACGTCTCACATGACGCCTCGAAGTATAGGATTACCTGATACAATTATCATAAATCAAGGGCCTGCATGCAATGCCTACTTTGAAAGACCATATCTATAACTGCATGCTACATCGGTTGGGGACGCCTGTGATGAAAACTATGGAGTTGTAAAAATCGAGTTGAAAATGATATACCGAAAAGTTTTTATTAAAAAAATAAACCCAGAACCTTAGTTCCGCCTTAGCGGCACACGTTTGACTAAACTTGCTGTTGTGCCATTATCGATTGTTTCGCAATTCAATTGTTTAGTTGCACAACTAAAAAAGCACCTTCATATAAGCTCATAGGAATCAAAGCGCGACTAAACAGTATTGCGATAGTTTACTCAAAGCTCTAAGTATAGCTAAGAAGTTCACCAGTTTCTAATGACAATTTCCGCTAATTTGTTTCATCGCCAAATAAAGAAAATAATGCTAAATCTGTAAAGATTGATTAGTCGAAATGCATAATCGTAAACTAATTACAACTGTATACGAGCAATTAAAGTTGGAAAACTCACCGTAACAGGAGCGATGGATTTCTCGAAAGCAATGCCCTGTGATTTCTCTCTAGGGTAGCCGTCGATGAGGAAGCCTTTGGAGTCGGCAGCGCGTGCGATCATCGCCTCCCGCAGCAACTCCAGTACCGTATCGTTAGGGACTAGCTCACCTGCAACCACGCGTCGGAACAAATAAACCTACTGACATCTTACTCTCACTTAACGTGGAGTCAACTAATGTGAGCGAGACAGATAGATGTTAGGAAAACTAATTGATTTACATTTCTCCGCACGCGTGCTTGTAGATTAAGAGTAATTGGTTACTAGTAGTCCTTGTAGTTTCCTATTTAAATCATCACTAAGTACCTCCTTTAATTTTTAGTACTGTAGTTATTTGTCATTTACCCCGCTCCATAACAGATGTGAGACATTTGGCGCGCTCCGAGCCACTCTTCACTTCCGCGCGCAGCAGGTCGCCGGTTGAAAGGTGCGTGAAACCGTACTTGGCGATGATCCTCTCGCATTGGGTGCCCTTGCCAGACCCCGGACCTCCTAGCACCCACACTATGGGCGTCTTGGTTGTATCTATTGGCGACTGGAAGTTGAATAATGTTTGATATATTGAATGTAGTAGAAAATCCGGTTCTAGATACTATAATCAAACAACAAGGTTTATACCAGCAGCTTCAATAAAATTACTAGTTAAATTTACTAGTTACTTTATATTTACTATTTACTAATTACTAGTTACTCCGTGTATACATGATTGTTGGATTTAAATAAACATTTTTTCATTTTCATTTTCATTTTCAAATTACTCCTGTCATATTGTTAAAATCTCGAAATAGTAAAGGCGTGGATTGGATAACTATGTCCTAGTTATATCGACTGTACAATATAACTGTCCCAATAGTAAATGCTAACTATCTTCAAAGTTGGAAACTTTAAAATCGAAATCTACCTTGGATTTGAAGGCCGCACATTTCGGCGACTGACACTGGAGAGGACAGGGAGGCTTTTTTTCTTGTACGGGTTGGTTGCAAGGGTAGCAATTATTTTCCAAATCCATTTATTTAACTATACATTAGTTATGTAAAATAAGTATTTGTTTATTTGTTTACTGTCAATTTTGTTGCGACATTTTTGATATTGACGTTCAGAAATCATGACCAACCCTTTCAAGGCATGACGTTCTAACACTAACCTCCATAAATAGACAGGCTGTATAAAAGACAGGTACTTTCAAATAATTTGATTTTAGCCGCTGTGGCATTAACGGTAGTAAAAATATATAGTTAATTAACTTGCAGTAACTTCAAAAGGTGCTTTTAAACTGGAGATAAGTACATGCAGTCATTCCCAAGAAATGACCTATCTATTTACAGAAATCAAGTGCCTAGAACGAAAGCTTAGTTTACATACAGAGAATTTTGAATGTTCTAGTGTAGGGGTATATCGTTGGAGGTAGCCTTAGAGATGGATATATTGCGCGAAAAAGGGGAATAAGAATTGGAAGATTATACAGAAAGTCATATAGCTCAGAACAATTGCTTAAAACACATACTGAAAGTTGAATTGTTAAAGAGAGCATTGTCTCGTTTGCCAATAAACTTGTTTAATATGTGGTTGCCAAATGACGCTGGGGCCATGAACTCAGCTAATGTGCTACGAGGGATGATCGCATGTTACAAGGAGAACGTTAGTTATGAGTGTGGTAAATCGGTAGAGGTAGACCTGGACAGAGATAGATGGATTGCGTGAAAGGTTATGATCAAGAAGGGAGTGATGACTGAGATGTGGAGGACAAAAACCTGTTACGCCGACCCTAACGGGAGTAGGATAAGGAGGATTATGATGACTAGTGTACCTAAATACAGTGGAACCTCGATAAGTTAAAGTCCAAGGGAAACACAATATGTTTTAGAAGATTTTTAAGTAACCGAGGTTCTACTGTATTATGTTTTGATATGCTTTTTAACGATGAACAGTTACTTTCAAATAGATGACATCATTATTAGGCTATAGTAATTCTCTAAACTATTTTTTTCAACTTTTTTTGAACTTTAACTGCGACTTTTGTAGTGGTATCTATTTGACACATAATTTAGTATAGAAGTTAAATATTTTTATAGAAATTATTCAGAAACTTTGTAAATGTTTTTGTATTCATGAAAAAATCTAATTTGAACTCAGACTTTGAGGGCAAGGTGAAAGACGTCCGAATTGGGTAAGCGAGGACGTTACGGTCGTACAAAAATGTTTGTTTTATTATAATGTCTTCAAAAGTTTTCTTTTCAAAGATGATGACGATCCTATATACTGCATAGTCACATGAGAAGGATCTGTCGGTTTTTAACTCCCTTTTTACGGTGACTCCGAGTAAACGAAAAGCTGGAGCTTGCGATGTTATTAAGTCTACTAAAATACTAGAAGACAGGACACTAGACAGATAGGAGCTGTTTCGATAGTGTCATAATATTTTGTAACCCTAAAGTTCTTTTACGTACTCAATAAATTAACAACAAACTTGTAACAGACCAAAGTTGTAACAACTAGTTCTCGCGCGCGTCTTCGTATGCAAAGAGTTCAAAAAAACAAAAGTTAATAGCCTTTGTGTCTTCCAGACTATCCTCTACGTCTATGCCAAGTTTCATCGAAATCCGTTCAGCAGTTTAGGCTACAAACTCTAACTAACATCCATCTAAACTTTCGCATTTATAATATTAGTAAAATTGCAATTAGAAGATAATTCTTCTTTAAACACCAACATACCTCTAAATAATTCCGTTGGAATTCTAATTCAGCCAAAACGAACACAATCACTAGGAAAAACAATTTATATAACAAAAAGCTCTCGGTATAAGCTTGCTGTTTCATCGAGATCTGAACACTGAAGGTTATGTTTCTCTGCGAGAATTAATGCCGGCACACCGTGCCAAGATCCGCCGCGAGAACGAACTTGTACAAACATATTGGAATATTTTCAACATTTACATGTATCTTGTATTGCGTCAAATACATCTGTTAATGTTAATTCTTTTTATAGATGGAAAACGTAAAATGCATCAGAAAGAAAGTATAGTTTTAAGGTAGAATTTAGAAGCTTTAAAAACAGGATTAAAATGTTTAAAAGCTTGGAAGATAATTTAGAAAATATTAAATTCAGGTCTACCAAATTATAAATTGTCTGATAATAATCGAACGTGTAAAATATGTGATGGAAATATCGGATTTTGTTCCTTTATCTGAGAGTGACGTCATTTTTAAGCTATCTGAGCCTCTATCAGCCAGTGATGGTACATGCCCTAATACTAGTATGAAAGATTTGTATTTTTTATATTTTGTTTGTATTGAAAAAACTCAAAAACTACTGGGCCGATTTCAAAAAACTTTCACTATTGAAAAGCTACATTATCTTTGAGTAACATAGGCTATACTTTTTATTTTTAAATTTACGTAGGCGAAATCGCAAGCAACAGCTAGTGATTATTATTTATAGGCTTAAATTTGTAAACAAAGTGCATCCTTCTTCAATATGGAGGTCAATTTGTAAAGGTTTTACAGACGTGTGTGAAACTAACTTTAAAAAAAAGTATTGCTATCTCTCTTTGTTAATAGGGTATGAAAAGGATGACATGTTTTTTGACAGCTCTTGTTGCAAAAATTCACAGTATGACTAAACACGCGGTATTAATTTTTAACATGCTATTTTTATTATAAAACGAATTAATCCTGAAATGTAAATAACTATGTTTATTCCAATCGAAGTTATCACATTTCAAGATTATGAGAATTCAAACAATCGATTGGTTATGTAACTTATCAACGGCATCTGAATTTCGCTTTTGCCTTTCAATACAATACCGTAACTTTTATCGTTGCTATAACCTCAAAAGTCATTTTGGCGCCAAAACAGTAACGGACAATACCGTTGTTTGTTGTTATGACTAACTAGCTTTCGCCCGCGACTCTGTCCTCATGGAATAAAAAAGTAAGTAGCCTAAATAATAATAATAAAGTCATTTAAATCTATAATTAATTAAAAAAAAATAAACTATCGCATTTATAATATTAGTATGATAGTATGAATAACTGTCTTCAAGAAGAAAAGGTTCTCATTAAATGAAATACTAACTGTAACGTTGTGTTTTTATAAAATAATATTTTTATAAACAATTTTCATGCCAATTCTAGAATTTTAGTTATAAGGACCCCATTGGTAGGTGTAAACATAGAAAGAGATAGGTTAAAGGTGACATAATCAAGAAGGGAGTGACGACATTTGACGGAAGAGGATAAAAATCCTTGTGCGTCGATCCTATAATAAGTAAATAATGATTTACTCGTACCATGTAATGTAACTTTGGATGAGACATTTCAGTTTCATAATTAAGAATGTAATTTATCTAGTAATCTGACTAACATAATTGCGAAAGTTTAGATTGATGGATGTCTGTTAGAGTTTGTTGCCTAAACGGCTGAACTGATCTCGATGAAATTTGGCATAGATATAGAGGATAGTCTGGAAGAACACGCTACTTGTATTTTTTTTAACTCCGCGCGGACGGAGTCGCGGGCGAAAGCTAGTAGTATTATAAAACTTTTTTATTATCGCAATAATTGATAGTATTGTCCATTCATCTTATCACAGCATAATTGATGCATTTATACAAATACAGAAAAATATATTTGCTAAATGATAAGTGGGTACAATAGTGATATTAACAAAGACCGTTTATGAAATATTTTTCTCAATACATTCTTTCCATTTTCTACTACAAGCTTATTAGATGTTACGCAATTTTAACTAAAACAAATTCATTATAAAACACTCTAGTCTCGACAAAAAACTAGCTAAATATAATATCTATTTTTAACGCAATGTGACGTAACACTGAAACCAAAAAATCTCAAACATCTGTACGAATCTCTTCGATATTTCAATCATTCTGAATTAAAATCATAATAAGACATTTTTTAAGTGAAAGTGCATACAAAATACTCACCATTCTGTACGTAATCTAGCGATAACAGATATTAAATAACACGACCGACAACCAACCTACGCGAAGTCTACGGACCGACTGCGGGTACGATTTGATTGTAGTTCGGTCAAGGCCACGAAAATTGTGCCAGCCCGCCAATAGCGTAGTGGCGACCTCTGACAGCGCGGGAAAGTCATAGGGTTGTGGCGGGAAATTATAGCAATGCACAGGTATTGATTTGACACAGATTATATAATCAACAAAAACACGCTGAATATACATCATAAAG
Source organism: Papilio polytes (assembly GCF_000836215.1). Classification (NCBI taxonomy): domain Eukaryota; kingdom Metazoa; phylum Arthropoda; class Insecta; order Lepidoptera; family Papilionidae; genus Papilio; species Papilio polytes. Next base: position 1,012,111 of record NW_013528248.1, on the reverse strand, counting down.
TAACTTCGTACTTGAGAATTTCAATATTTAAGGTTGTAATTTGGATGTAATGTCGGTCACTTAAACACTATCCTGGCTTACCCGTCTTCGGACAAGGCCAAGATGGTGTTTAAGTTGGCCGACATCTGTTTAAGAAAACAGTCAGTTAATTAAGTTTTGTTTGTTTAAGACTTATGGGGCGTTATCGTCGCTTCGTCGACAAAGCCCCCTGTAAAAAAGGTTGTAATAAAAATGCAAACGTGTATAAAAGGTGCTTTTTATTAACAACATAATAAATATAATCTACAGTTACATAAGTGATTAAAACTATTACCTCAATATTACTATAACGATTAAAAATTAAAAAAAAAAAAAGATATTACACTTAACAACATTTTTTTTATGTAAAAATTTAAAAAAAAACAACTGAGGCGTAATTCTATGTAAAGATAATTTATGTAATTTATTTAAAAAAAAAATTGCATAGTTGCGATATTATAATAAGTGTGACAACTAAAATAACCTAATTTTGAAATATTTTCTGCTGAATTAATATTACAGGAATCCATCAACCGGTACTTTTTACTATAGAAAAATGTGTAAAATATGTGTTAATCCTTTAGAGGCATGATATGTTTTGGTAAACGTAAGACACGTACAGAAACATGGAAAACGGTTAATTTTAAAACTGTAACCACTAAATTCATAGACACATAACCTATAAATGGAGTATAAATGACAAGTAGGTATAACCACAGACAATACAATATGTTATAATAGTATTATCTATGATGAAAAAACCCTAACAAAAGGTCTTCAAAGGAGTTGATTTGCCGTACTTTTATACTCCGAATTAAGTATTTATAGGTTATAAATCTATGCCTAAGTAATGTATTTGTTTCTTGCTGTGTTAATGTTACTACATCTAATAATTATTGACTACTGTATCTAAAGTCTAAGTTGGCCCCGATTTTGTGACAGTATACATCTAAGTGATATTTTTATTTCATTATTATTCACTATTTCTTATATTCAAACAATAATTTTAATATACTTATATGTCTATTTAATCTCTAAATATTGTATTAAAATTTATATTAAAATATTTCTGTTAGTATTTTTAACGTTCCGTTTTACAAAAATAATAAACATGAGATCGTATACAAAGTTACATTTGGGTAATGTGGTCACCAAAATTATGAAAATGTAATTTCTGAACTCAAGTTAGTAATAAATGCTAACTTTTATTCCAAATTAGTTAGTTAACATATTATTTAAGGTAATAATTTACTTTTATCTAATACCATATACAATATAATAATATAATTTTGTCCTTTAGACATCGACCGAAAATACCACATAGTGTTAAGGCACTTGACTTTTATGTGCGTATTTTAAATATTTTTAGGTTAGATTTTTTAAAACTACAATTTTATTAATCAAAAATTTTATGAATTAAACATATATCGTAATTATTAATTTTGATGACTTGACTCTTATAACTTAAGTTGTAGTTTTATTTCTATTTTATCATACTAACTGTAAAATAACCTAAAACTACGTGTTTAAAATTCGATTAGAACTATTAGTTTAGGCACATTTTACTTTATCTCATTGTTCTATATTCTCAGGTACGTTCGGTAAATTAATTGATTTAACCGTTGGATTTGTTTAAAAAGTAATATTTTAGTGTTGCTATGCGAAAATAATAATACAAATTAAAGCTGATTAACCTAAACATAAATTATGGGTGCAGTGTTAAGTGTTACTTAAGAACGTTTTAATTTGATTTGATCAATTTATAGGTTATTTTTGTACTTTACGATTATTCCGTACTTTTCTTAAAGTTATTTATATCACCGATTGTTCAGATGTGATGTGTGAGAGAAACGTCTCCAGTGTTCTGCTGGTACAATCTCTTGACGTCGTCGTGTGTCATTTGTGAGATCGTTGGGATCCTATTTATGTTGTTTATAATCGGTTTCACCTGTAACAATAAAAAAATACTTCATAACCCTCGATAATCTAAAAATGTTGACAACTAACCTCTAAATTACTTGCTTAAAGTGACTGAATTGATACGATGATGCGTTTTGTCGTTTAACACCTTTGTTTTTGGATCTCATTGGCTTTTAAAAGGAATCAGATGCCAATGATTCCGCTAGGGGAACATCACTGCAGTATTCAAAAAGACAGAAACATTTTTCTTTAGTTTATGGTAGTTTTTACCTTGTTATTAGCGATGGCAGCAAAGCCGTTAGCGAGTGCGCCGTTGTGAAAGACGCCATTGTGCGCCCGCGCTACGCCGTTGGCAACACCGTTGGCGCGCGGCAGCCCTTGCGGTAACGCCGTCTCCTCTGCAAATAAACAGTCTATGTAGTTTTAACATTTTATTAATAAATAAACGTTTTAATTCTACTTGACTCCATTTTTTGACTCGATGAAAAATTTCAAGTCATATGTTCAACCGGCCCATTAGCTCAGTTGGTTAGAGCGTCGTGCTAATAACGCGAAGGTCGCGGGTTCGATCCCCTCATGGGCCAAGACTTTTTGTTGATGTTACCTGGTTGTGTGATATGATTGTCCTGCGGGATGGCGGCCAGCGCCTCCGCCTTCTCCATCTCCTCCAGCAGCACTCGTGTGAACTCTTCCTGCACTTCTGCCGAGTCAGTGTCACCGTCCACCTGGTCATGATGTTTTATTTATGTACAAGAAATAAAATCACATAAACTGTAACATTACCATATCCTACCGTATCAGGAATGTTAGAAAGAAAATCGTATTTATAGAAGTACTAAATAAATAAAAAGTGAAAGTGTTATGTTACATGTGTAATGTTACAGTAGCATGGTCAGTGGTGACTGTATTGTAGACTCGTTTGTCTTACAATGGTGAGCCTGTGCTGGTGGTCGAGCGTCTTGAGCATGGGCAGGCTGAGCTCGCGGAACACCTCCAGGCGGCGGCGGAAGGCGGCCACGGAGTCGTCGCGCCGCCCTCGCCCCAGCTGCAGCTTCGAGCAGTCCACCAGCACCATGCGGGGCGATAGCTTCAACTTTAAACAACACGCGAATTAGTATGCTTAGATCTATCAAACTTCACAACTGATTTTGTATCAACATAGGACCCGTGCGAAGCCGGGGCGGATCGCTGGTATGCTTTAAAATAGAATACCTATTTTTGACAATGCTACTTTAATTCCTAGCTACTTCTCATTGTGACTCATTTAATACACGCTCACCTCTTTCTCGAACATATCCAGCTGCTGTAAATCGCGCGGGTAGCCGTCCAGCACTAGCCCGTGTCCTGTGCGCGCGGCGTCTCCGAGCGCAGCGCGCACCAGCCGCCCTACCAGCTCGTTGGAGACCAGCTCGCCGCCCGCCAGCGCCGCGCGGCTCAGCGCGCCGTCGGACGCCGCCCCGCCGCCAGACTCCGCCAGCGAGCGGAGACGCTGCCCCAAGCTGAACACAAGAAACGTATTGAAAGACAATAATGGGTTATCAGAAAGCTGGCTTATTGTTGCATTCATGGGCAGTTTCAGAAACAATTTTGACTTTGCTTATGATTCGATAAATTTACAAAATGAGGTTTGTAACTATTACTCCGTTGAAACTTAGGATAACCTTATACTGATAATGAATCACTACGTATGAATGAATGAGTGAATGAATATGTATTTATTGCCACAAAATAGAAATTACATAAAAGGACTTATTCTAAAGGAAACACATTCGTGGCAAAAGGTAGCCAGCTCAGCGTATGCAGGACGGACTAAGCCGTTCCTGCGCTGATTTTCAGCCGGCTCCTTCGCACTCAAGTAACATACAGCTTAATTATTAAGGGTAATATTAGTTATTGATAAAAAAAATGGAAACTTCAAAAATCTGGCATCAGTCATTTAGCTACTGAAACAGTCGGCTGATATCTGAGAGTACACTAAATTTTCTTAAAACTTATTTGTAAAGTCCAGTCTTAAGGGAAGCTATGTATGCGGATGTATACTTATATAATTGTGGGAGATTCTAACGCGATATATTAACATCACTCTGTTAAAATTATAATCTTTACCTACTCTGGCGTTTTTGTTGTTTTACCAACCTGTAGTGTGTCCAGCCGTGCGCCTGCGCAACGGCGCGCTGGCAGAGCGCGGCCTTGTTGCTGCCGGGCCCGCCCACCACGCACACCACGCACGCACGCGTCGCCGCACCACGCACCCTTATTACCTCAGCCTGGAAAGGTTACAGCAACAAAAAGGCTTAATAAATCACGGATAAAAAAACATCTACAAAACAACTGAAGATATCTGAAGAAAATACTTTTTATTTACAGATTTTTATTGGTTCAAAAAAATATATTGGCCCATGAGGGGATCGAACCCGCGACCTTCGCGTTATTAGCACGACGCTCTAACCAACTGAGCTAATGGGCCATGTGGTACAGGAAAATAATTCTTGTATTTAATTCACAAGTCTTTGCATTACCTTTGGACTAACGATCCTTTCAACATTTCCGTTGACAGGCAGCACAACTGGTACTGCTGCCGGCAAGGGTTCGTCGACCACCACCGGCTCTTGTCTACCGCCGTCTGGAATTTGTCCCCTGCCATCAGGTCCGTGACTCCTGATGCTTCTGCCTCTAATCCCAACGGGCGCCGGCTCCACGCCAACTATTTCCCCTGGTATACCATTAGCCCCTACTCCACTGACGCCATTAATATTCTCATCTTCTGTAGTACCCAGGATCTGCAGGACAGCAGCTCGGAAATCCTTGTACACTTCTTCGGGATTTCTTTCACCATTCACCTAAAACATAGAACAAATAATACTGAAATTATGTTTATTTAGTTATCGAAAAGATTACTTAAAACATTAATAGATATATATACTATCTATACTATAAAGCGTAAACACACACTTCTTTGTTGCCTAAGATGTCAGCAATTACAGCATATTTTTGAACAATTCTTTTTTAGGCTATGTATTTTCACGCCATTAAACTTAGAGGGTAAATATTTTGGGTAAAATCTTAATGTGTGAAAGAGACCATAAGTTGCTGCCAACATCAAGGAAGCAAGGTTGTCATCATTATGTCATTTTGACATTTGTCATTGATAATTTGACAAATGTAAACAATAAAATAAAATTCTCACAATTTCATGCGGATGAAGTTGCACGGCAACAGCTAGTATAAAATAAAACAACATTGAAGTGACTAAGATATGAGATGAAATGTTACTCTATGTTACTCTAACATATCTATTATTTTATATCAATGCTCTTTCAAATACAAACAAGCAACATTCGTTTTAAACCTGAGAAAATTTAAATAAAACATACCAATAACCTATGGAACACAAACACGTGGCCTGTAAAAATGAAACTTGATCTACAAAACAAAGTATTCAATAATGAAAAGTTTAATTACCGTCAAATGGAATTGCATAAGAAATGAGACCTAGCCTCACGCCACCGGCCATCTGTACGTTCAAAAATTCATAAAACGATAAGCAACTGATGACCAAAGAAACTAACGATTTCATTTATTCATCAGAGAACATCGCCACCTGACTGTATTTCGGTCAGTTTCTCTATAATTTGGTGACACACTAAATTTTATTCAATAAACGATTTCGGTTCTTAATTCTATTATTTATCGATCTACACGTGACTCAAAGCTATCTAGTTTTTAAGCACGATTTAGTAAGGGTATAAAGCTTTTTGAATTAGGGTTCAACAGATTTAGAGTAGAATTCTAATACTAAGGCTACACTAAGCCATTCACTTAGTAACTAACGTCTTTAATGGCCGGTTTCACAGCTAGTATTAAGCATTCTTTAGTGTTTTCTCGTTCGGTAACTTGAAATGCTTTTGCAAACTACGTAACTAGAGATTTACTCCGCTGAAAAATACTTCTACGTAACATTATTGAATCAGTAAATAATGATAAGGTAACTATATTTAAAAATAAAAGGGAACTTCAGTAATCCAGCATAGTTGCGATAGGAACTTTCATGGTTGACTTCAGACCAACATCGGCAGGATTTTTTATGACATGACATTGTACGTTGACCGTCGGCCGGCGATCGATGCGACGCGTCGCGGCGAAACTCTATAACTAATTTATTGATGGACATCGATTTGTCAACCACACCAAGTGCTTCCGTCTCTCATACATAACTTATATAAACTAAAATAATATTATAACTAACATTAGAAGAGGGTACCCGTGAGTTTATATCACACACTAAAAGTAAGTAGCCTATATGTTCTTCCAGACAATCCTCTACATCTATGCCAAAACTCATCCAGATCCGGTCAGTGGTTTAGGCTACAAACTCTAACAAACTTCCATTCATCTAAACACCAGTAATATTCCTCGCACATACTTATAGAACTAAAAAATCTGCAAATTCATTTTAAATCGTAAAATTTGTAGAAACACTTCTAAATCAGAGGTGAGTAAGAAATTAACGAGATTTTATATCAAGAAATGCCTATTACAAATCAAAATATAACTTTCTATTGTAGGAAACAATTGGCCCATTAGCTCAGTTGGTTAGAGCGTCGTGCTAATAACGCGAAGGTCGCGGGTTCGATCCCCTCATGGGCCAAAACTTTTTTTAAGAAATACTGTAAGTGATTTTTTTTAAATCACCATTCACCATGTTGTACCAGTCTCGTGAGTACCTAGCTCCTAGCAAAATTAATAACAAATTGGTAGAAAATCTATATTACAATTTAAAAAAATAACATGTTAAAACTGAAAGTAATATACAGTTGCATCTATCTGAAGAAATTGCTAGTTGAACGTTCCACTGGTGCATATTTGATAAGAAAAGTATCGGCTTACCGCCCTCTGCCGTGTCGTAATTACACAACAGTTTGTATGAATACTTCATTGTTTTGTAGGCTATAATATATTGATTAAAAAGCAAAGAAACAGTCGATTTTTATATTGTTTTAACAATAGAGATATTGGAGTATCAAAAAGAATTAGTATACGTAAAATTACTGGTTAGGAGAAGCACAACGCATACCATTCTATAGATAGAAACACGTATAAGCTAGAGCGGTGTCATCTTTCATGAATTTCACTGTCTTTATACGGAGCAATATCCACGGGCCCATTAGCTCAGTTGGTTAGAGCGTCGTGCTAATAACGCGAAGGTCGCGGGTTCGATCCCCTCATGGGCCACAATACTTTTTGCTACATACAAGAGCTTGATGTTTACAGTTTAATGACACCTTTTCATGTATGTATAAGCTTTTCCCGTGCGGCTTCATCCGCATGAAATTATAAAAACTTTATTTTATTGTTTACATTTGTCAAATTCTCAATTGCAAATGTCAAAATTACTATTACCATAATAATTTTGTTTCCTTAATGTTGGCAACTTGTAGTTTATGGTTCCTTTCCCACATTGAGGTTTTATCCAATTTATTTACGTTTTTTATTTAAGTTTAATAGAGTGAAAATATAAAGCCTAAAGCGTAATGTGAGTGTAGGGTTTATTACTAAAGAATGGATTATTCAAAAATATGCTGTGACTGCTGACATCCTATGCTACAAAATAGTCTGTGTTTACGCTCTATTATATTAGTAGGATTGTATGAGTATGTATGACTTTATTAAGTTGCTCTAGCTTAGCACTGAGCAAATTAAAGCCTATTTTGCCAAAAAATTTACCGTGGCCCATGAGGGGATCGAACCTGCGACCTTCGCGTTATTAGCACGACGCTCTAACCAACTGAGCTAATGGGCCGGTTGATAGATACAGAAAATGTTACGTGACAAAAAAAAATAGGTATATAGTTTGATTAAAAGTAATAAATTAAGGATTACGGACCATAACCGATAACGATGACGTCATACAGTTAAATATCACCACAATAAAGATAAACAATATTGATTAAAAGAGAAAATTGAACGTGAAATATTGATAAAAGCTATCACCTAACCTTGTTTATAATTAAGGTAACAATTTATACTTCTAATATGTAAAGTGATGCAAAATTATAAGTATCTTACTGACCACAATAAGCATTCCAGTGTGGTCGAAGTAATCAGCGACGGGCACGACGTGTCTGTAGAAATGTGCAAGCTCCATCCGCGCCAAGCTGAGTACGACGTGTCCGAGCCGCGCGCCGTACTCTATTTGCCGCTCCAACACGCGCTGTCGCCAGCTCACCACGACTGCTCCGCTCACTGTCTGGATCTAACGAGGGCAATGACGGTCTGGTACAGCCTTACAACCCCATGAGGCTTATATCATCATGTACTTATCCATTAAGTGTGTTATCGGCACAGTATGTGCTTCTCTTCCATACATTTACCATACATGTACAAGGCTTATATCAACTATATTATACAACACGAGCTGTTGCCCGCGACTTCGTCCGCGTGGTATTAGAAAACATACAAACTACATTAATTACAAAAAGCTACGTATCCCTCGGGAACCGGACATTTCTCGGGGATGAAGCTTATCCTATGTGTACTCCAGACTTTGTTTTATATCTATGCCAAATTTCAATAAGATATATTGAACCGTTGCAGAATGATCGAGTAAACATTAAAACCGTAACTATTCCCGGGATAAAAAGTAGCCTATGTGTTCTTCCAGACTATGCTCTAGACCTGTGCCAAATTTCATGGAGATCCGTCCAACCGTTTAGGCTACAAACGCTAACAAACATCCATCCATCTAAACTTTCGCATTTATAATATTAGTAAGAAGTAAGATTTCCTGTTTTTTGTATAAATCTTTTTGATATTTAATTTAAGAAATTATGCTTTTACTGTCTTTATTGTTAGGACAACAAAGACTTTCTTAGTAAGCTGACACGTACATTAATCCACAAAGACTTTGAATTGTCGATTCGTACGCCATTGTTGATCGATTCGGAGCTGACAAAAATCGGTAGCAGTATGTCAAGGGCGGGGCTACGCATAACCGTTAATAAACAATGTTTTGTTGACGGCCATGTTGGTATGCTACTTGTCTAATGACAATATTATTCTAACCGTGATAGTTATGGATTTGGATACGAATGTTTAAGTAATTGTAGGTGTGTACGTTGAGATATTGGTAGAAGGAAATAACAAATTGCCTTGGACACTACCGTGACCTCAGAAATGGGAGATTTGAAGCAAAAATGTTCTATGTTTTATCTGATCTCAGAGATATGTTCTTCCGCTATCCATTTCTTTTTAAAGAATGTAAAAAGGAATTGTATTCGGTAGTGGAGAATATCAACATAAAAACACTTTTCTGTCCATGATATGTGTAAATTATGTGGCAACGCTTCTGCGGCACATAAGCACCAGCGCTTGTTTCATTTGCCACCTCTTCGGAGAAAACAATGTTAAAATCTATGTTTAATATCAAAGTGAATATATGATATTACCTTGTCGGTGTACTCAGCGAGGTCTCGCATGGAGCGCGGGTAACCGGACACAAGGTAGGCGCCAGCGGCGGGCGCCATCTTCATCTCCAGCATAAGCACCTCCGTCACTGTGCGGCTTGATAGCGAACCAAAGTCCTGCATGTCTAATGCAACATGCATTAAGAAAATAAAGATGTTATTCTTGTAGTGCTTTTCGATGCCCATTATCTCATGGAACTACTAATTGTGAATAATTTTGCGATCTTATAGGGAGGTCAAATGAGGTCGTAGTAGCACAGTTCTTTACGTGTGTATATTTATGACTGAATTTCTAAACAGCTGGACCTTTGTTATCTGTGTTCTCTATCTCTCGGTACATTTCATTCACTCTTGTCACATGAGAGTGTAAAAGGTCGTATGTGTAAATGTCCTACAAATAAGAGAGCGAGGTCGGTCCTTGAGGGGGCACAGGGTCGCAGCTGATACTTCCCACGAGCCCACTTCTAATCGTGCAATTGAACACCGAGTCTATTATACCCTCCCCTTCCCTCCGTAACAACGCCCTCTAACGGCTGTATCGTAGTTTCAATTGAATTACTCTTATCTTTTGTTCGATGGCAGTTTTGTGATGTTATCTATTCAATATATCCCTTACAGCTTTTAAAAAAAAGAAATTAAAACCGGAAAATTTTACCGTTTGCAACATTTTTAGTTGACACAGCAAAATTGGCAATCAAGATTGACAAATAAAAGAAATTGGTCATCAATTGATGAAAACTCAACGCAAATAACGTGGAATTGCCAATAACAATTGTAAACATGTTATTTGTATTTGCACAAGTTTACAATACTTGTTTGTATACATTTTGTTGGGCAAATGTAATTTTTATAGTAATCGAGTATAAGTGTAAAATGAGTAATTCGTGGTAGGGGCACATCGATCGTCAGGCGACATTGTACCTCGCCATTGGCAATGACCAGTGGCGATACGATTGTTTTTATAGTATCATGCACTAGTACTTATTAACTAATGGGAAATAAAATGTACCGCTATACCTTTTTGTTTTATTACTTTTACAATTGTAATCTCCGTGAGAGGTTTTGCTTATCACCCTATCGAGACAGTCACAATTGATGCAAAAACCTTGAAACATATTTTCCTCTCTACTCTATATAAAATAGTAAGAGATGGATTTGCAGCCTTAGAGCGAACACAATTGACTAATCTATGACACGCCAGTGCGATTGTCGATTGTTTCGCAGCCAATTCGTGTGTTTAGTTGTACAACTAAAAATCGAGTAGCGTCAGCACCATATAAGCTCGTACGAATCAAAGAGAGTAAACAGTTATGCGATCAGTTTAGTCAATAAAGAATTCGTTGTAAAACGGGATGCTATTTAAGGTATTCTAATAGCGTGTATCTTTCTGACGCCGTTGTACTTCCTCAGTAGACTTCGCTATCTCTGGGCTTTCCTAAAACCTAAGGACTTAGTGTTTGTACATACCGTTGCCGATGGCGTACTGCTGCAGCAGGTCGGTCATGTTGACGTGCACGAGGCCTCGCCGCTCCTGCACCAGCGTGTCGCAGTGCGTCACCTTGCCGCTGCCCGGCCCTCCTGGACACACATCACTTGTAGTGACTGTCAATTTACGATACAGCTTCTTGGCATAAAAGAACTTAGAACACACTTTAATGCTCAAAAACCTCAGTGAAAGACTTAATGGATAGTTTTTCACGCGTCTGCGGGCAGCCTGCTAGAGTTTGCTCTTACTGTTGATACATGTTGCGCTAGAGTGGCAGTTCCGTCAGCTACCATAGACAATTTTATAGTCTAATTTAGCATTGAAACTAGTTATATTTCATGTATATCTTATTTTCTTCTGTTCTCTGTACAAAATCTCTCTAATGATAGACAGAAATGTATCCCTTACCAAGTACGAATATAACAGGCACGGTCGGAGGCTCAAACTTGACGTGGCTGGAGTTCTGCATGGGGAAGGCGGCAGCGGGCGGTGTGGCGCCGCCCCACGCGCTCTCGCGCCCCCTGCGGGACTCCCCATAGCTCTCTCTGTCCTGCTCCTCATTGTTTTGTTCTAAACATTATTGTTTATTAAGGGATTGTCCCACCACTGGCTGATAGAGACTCAGATATATTAAAAATGACGTCACTGTCAGATAAGGTAACAAAATCTATCACATATTTTACACGTTGGATTGTTATCAGACAGTACAACTTGGTAGGACAGGCTTTTTTTGTCCTTGTGCTTCGAGATAGAACACACTGGTAAAACAGGAATGACAAATTATTAAGTATTCATTTGTTGTTAGGTCATACTAACCTACCATGGGGCTCAAACTTACTTTTAATTAAGGATGTTTAGGTCTTAGGTAACCGCGCTATCAGTGTTGTCTGGATCGGTCGGTTTCACGCATATCTTTGAATTTGTAAAATATTCACAAGTATCATATCGATGTTTTCTTTCGCCGTTTCAACAACAGAGTTGTCATGAAATTCGGAAATACGTTGGCATGTAGTGGGATTCGAACCCAAAACTTACACATTTACAAATAGTACGGGTAATAAATAGAGTTTGTTGCTGTTTTTTATGTTTCTCATATCAAGTAAATGGGTTAAAAAAGTTTATAAAGTGATCGGTTTATAGTGGAAGTGTTTACGATATTAAATTGTGTGTGTCATTATGATTGTGAAATGTCATTCCAATTCTTTTAATTGACTGTAATCGGATAAAATGGAACACGAGTTCCTTTTTTTAATTTACTCAGTATTTAGTATGGATAGTGGAGAATAGTATTAAATGTACAACTGAATCTAAGCTATTTCTATGTTGACATAAACATTTATAACCGTGAATTTTTTAAGTCACAAATGTTTTAGCTATGTAAGCCCAATATTAATGTGTACGGGGTTTCTAGTTCCTTTTTCTCGGATCATTATGACTTTCCTGTCATTATTTTAAGACATTAATTGGTAATGAATGTAAGGCGTAAATTTATACAGCGTACTTGGTCTTACCTTACGTAAAAAAATACTCGAGCTCTTGCGGCGAGTGGGTACTCGGTAAAATATCAAAATTGGTTATATCTGCTGATACCCTTTGGTCGCAGGGGTATGTTTGTTTACTTACCAGTGTCTAAACAGATGCCCATATTCCATGAAGATGCAATTTATTGAGAGTTCCTATAGATATTTTTAGTCCCTGTATACTAAGCTATGTTATGCGTTGGCACTTTTTTTATAAATATATATGTATCAAAAAGTGTCTGTCCACGCGGGTAGTCACACACTGTCACTTTTAATTGTTCATCGATTAAAGGACGCGACCTTCGGCCGTCCGAAACAAACTATAAATAATACATAAAACTCAACAAAATCGATATAAATTAACTCATCTTAGATGATCTGAGACGTGTAACAATTTGTCTGATTATTCGAAAGTAGTGACGCCGCGATAGCATTTCTGCCAGCGGTTGTGATCGAGCCAGCATCGCGGGACGTCCGCTCCCCGCTGACTCCGGCATGCGACTGAACGTTGGAGCTTTCTTTTTTAAATACAACTTATAAAAATATGTTTGACCCACTCTGACGTATGTGATAAACGATATACGAGCGAGATGGACAACCGATTGAATATTTAAAGTGCTAACCCCCTGAATGAATCCACCGCGTGGCCAATTATTGTATCAAATGCAAGGGTCATGCAAGACACTTTTGACTAATTGTGTTTACTAGGTACACCACAGTTATGCTGTTAACTTCGTAATACTCCATTTATCCACGACTCCGCTTGAGGATACTGTATTATTCAATAATTCGACGTTACAATAATTGATATGTTTGAAGAAGTTTCGAGTTTCGAGAACCGAGTAATGACTCACTGTTCGTTTGCGACAAATCTATACGAATTATAACGTACATAATATATTATTTTTTCAATACTGAATGAATATGACTCATGTAAATGTTTCATAATAATTTAAAAACAATTAAGGTTTATCCAACAATATTAAGTAGCTATAGTACTTACATTTAAAAAAAAAACTTATTTATACTACCTTTTTCTTAATACTAATTATTGCTAGTATTTTTTGGTATTATCTTAGTAAAAGTTAGAAACAAGACAGGAAATATTGATAAAAATCCGGCTCGAAGGATCAAATGAAATAACCTCTTCAACTATAAAATATCGATTTATTAACAAATTCTTGCATTAACAACTAGTGCGTACTTTCGAGTGATTAGCAAATGATAAGTACGTGCGATGATTGCAACTTGACTGGGTTAAAACACGATAAAATTCAACTTAAACCAAATGTTTCTTATAAATTGCCAATTGTATACTATTAAGTACGAAAAATCATTCTTAAACATATAATTTCAGGTCATTTCTTTTTATACGCGGTTTACATTGTTACAGTCTAAAAACTGGAAAAATTTACCAACTTCAAATTGCAATAATATAAACAGGGCATTAATATATTCCGATTACATTTTACTATTCAATATATACAAATACATAGCCTCGATAGCTGTAAATTTATTATTTACAAACATAAAGAACAATCAATGATTTTAAAACGCATTTTTGTTAATATTTTAACAAAACCTAATTCTTAATAATTAGTCCGTAATGTCCGTAATAAAGCCGTACATAAGTTTTGTTGAATAAAAAATAATTTACTTTAACATCAACGTAACAATTCATAGTTAATTTAAAACCTAGCAATATTTCAATAAAAATATACACAAAGACATAAAATTCGATTGCGATATTAAAGCTTCCTGTCATAGAGTAAACAATAATTGTTGCCATAACAAAAAAATGTCACAAAATGGCGCAAAAAAAAAGTGTTTATATTTCGTTGCATTAATAACTAGCTATAAATATATAACTATCATATTTTAAAAATGCGTTGATTATTTATATCAAAGTAAAAAAAACAATTCAAAGTTTCAAAAGTATCGAATTAACAAACAAATATATTTTTATACATAATAAAACGCATTATACAGTATTTAGGAAGCATTTTTCTAGTTTTTATTGCTTTGTTGTGATATTTTCGTTAAAACTAACTTATAAAAAAATAATTAGGTCGTAACACATAAAAATACATGTTTTAATTTTTTTAAATTCTCAATGTCGTGGTCTACAGTGTCAATAACTAGTCTTTGATCTGTAAAATTATTGCTAGTATTTTTTACCATAGATATTATAAATTTTTACATTATCTTTTTTAAAAATTAACTAATCATCAATTATTCAGCCTTTAAAGAAATCATAAGAATTCTTATTCAAACACCTTATTAATCGAATGTTTTTGGTCAATAAAATCGTATACGCATATCAAAATTTTGCGTCAGTTTATGAAAAAAAAAATAGTACACTTAAATTGTCTATTAATCTGTGTACTAAAATGAATAAGATATTAGTATATTTAACTAAATAAGTTCATTATAAAATGCAACTATGACGTAATAAAATGTTTAGGCCTTAGTAAGATTTTAAACTTAACAAGCACAGAATAATTCACTTTTCGTCTTTTAATGTGCTTACCTTTAACTTTGAATAAAAAAACTAACAATAAATAACATTAATATTTACATCTGGAATGATTTAAATTCCTTATAATAAATTGAATTATCATTTTGGTCGTATTTTTTCGTAAAAGAAAGTCTGTGGAACACCTAAAGTCTCTTTCATCAACACTTTCCTTTGGAAAAATTTGAAATGTTCTAACGCGAACTCGTATAACTCATTCTCCATTTTCCATACAATTGATTTTTGTATTTTATCTATGGTCCTTTGAGCCGGATCTATTTTGGAGCTTGTCTGTCTGAGATGCGATTTGTTACTATTCAAGTAATGTTCAGTAGCACCTTTGAATATTCGAGGCAGAACCGCTTCTAGAACTGATATGAAATCTAGCATTTCTTCTGTAACTCCGACAAGAAGATAATGATTGACTAGGTTATGTTTTGCTTGCTCCAACGCCCACTGACTTCCTGGTTTCCTGAAAACATTGAAATAAACTCAATAGACTTCAAACTTTAAGGCAGAAAGCCTCCCCTTTATTAGAATGGTGACGAAATTACTTGAATATTAGGTCAATGTGTCTAAACAATTCGCTTCTATAATGGCGATTCAAAGCCACCTATTTGGTATCATTTGATTTTTTTTTATAATACAAGTTGGCAAACGAGCAAGCGGCCACCTGAATCCACCGAAATGGAAAGTGACCGCTGCCCATAAACACCCGCAAAAAAGGACATATTCCTATGCGTCTCCTCCACCATCAAGTCCACTCATACTTCCCATCCTTTCTATTTAAGAAAAGGGACGAAAATTAGGCCTGATATTGTGATTTAGATAATGTGCCAATCAAATTATATTTTTGCTTGGGTTCGAATCCCGCTGTACTAATGTGATTTTCGATTTCATATGTCCACATTTTACCCGAAGTTCTTACGGTGAAGGAAAACATCGTGATGTCTGCACATATAAGAAATTCAAAGATATGTGTGAAGTCAACCAATCTGCACTTGGCCAGCGTGGTTGACTATGGCCTAGTCACCCCTTGTTAGGGTAGGCTCCGAGCCCCTCAGTGGGGATGTACAGTGAGGTGGTGAAGATAATCAAAATTAGAATACCCTATAATCAATATTTTTCAGTATAGATTATTCCATGTTTATGTCCATGGCTTATTGTTATGTGAAACAAAACCAGGAAATTGTTATGTAATCTAATGTAACGTACACAATGTATGTTTTGACTTACTTGTTACAACTTGTACTTGTTCAGTCTATTCTAACATAGTAACATAACCTCTAACATACTTTTTAACGTTTTCTATCTTACTAGTATTATAAATGTGAATGTTTAGATGGATGGATATTTTTTGCTCGGAATGTGTTTACATATCAAGATATAATTTTGCATAAATATGTAACATATTCTCTAAGAAGACAGAGGCTACAAATTAAGTTTATTTTTAATTATAAGTTAACAGAGTCACAGACAATTGGAAAAGATACAATAATTATATAAGCTAGATAATAATTAAAATAACTCACCAACACTGAGCTGAGTGACCGCAGAAGAAAGGGACTTGCAGCCACATTGTATTAGGGTCACAATCTGGTTGATTTTTTTCAACACATTCATCAAAAGTCTGTAAAAAGTAATAAAGACGTTAGTTAGTCTGCTTTTAATGATTCTGCATGAAACTTAACTTATTTCTGATTTCCTAAGTCACAGACAATGGGTAATAAAGGTACCAGCAGAATATTAATAGGTTTTTAGTGTGCTGGTACTATTATATTTAGTATCAATTTTACGTTTCTATTATAAACTAACTGTTGCTCGCGACTTCGTCTGCGTAAAATATAGCCTATGTTACTCATGTATAAATTAATTAAAATAAAAATATAAATTACCTTTCTAACGGTGAAAGAATTTTTAAAATTAGCTCAGTAGTTTTTGAGTCATTGGAATATACACAAAAATACAAATCTTTATAATATTAGTAAAGATCAACCTAAGCTGGCTTAAGACCTTCATTTTCAGTTTTATTTAATGTTTCTTTGTTTATAAACAACTCACCATTTTGTCTCCATGTTTCTTCCGCACCAAATGGGGTCTAAAATTGTCTCCATTTCTTAGGAAATAATAATAAGACACTAGTCTGTCTAGTGGCTTTCTTATTAAATTAATAAATACTGGTTTTGTGGATGTGCCTAATCTGAAAAATTAAGAATTATGTAAGTACATGTTGTTTTGACAAGATATTTGATTGAATATAATGGCTATAGAAAACTTGAATGAAAATGTTCCATACATACCTTTCGAAGTTTAAAAATGCCATATGACCATGATAAAGTGCTGGCTTTACTTCCTGCCATCTTGTAACATTCTGAGCGAACTTATACTGGTTGCTGAGAGACATTACATGCATATTTGCTGTAATATTAATGTGTAAAACTTTAAAATGGTTCTTTTTGCACAAATCATAGGCCACACCAACGAAACTAGTAGAGCCTGTCTTCGGTACGCGGTTGTATATGACCACCAAGTCATCGTTATCCTTTTCGATAGTTTTCGGGAAAAACTGACGAGAATTTGAATGACTTTGTGTTAACTTGTATTCTGAAACGAAAGAATCGTCTTATACTTTGCTAATTCCTTAATTTATTACAACATAAGACATTTAACATACCTAATTTTTGATAGTTTTGCTCCAAACGTGTAATTTCTGTTTGAAAATATAAAATAATCATAACAATAACACACAGACATGATAATAACCAAATTTTGTGCAAGTTCAACATAGCGATGTTAAATTAACGCTGACTGTTTTCTATGTTAAAATCAGCAGTGACATAATTTTATTGGGTTCATTATAAATATAAACACACATTCCGCAACCACACTAGCAAAGTGGTTTACGAATGAAAAAATCCTCAAGTGTTCATCAATGTCACGAAGCAGGAACAATGTTGACGGACGGCTATATGACAGCTTGACAGCAGTTTGATTTTAGCATTAGCCGTAAAGTGATGTCCTTGATAGTTATAATCGATTCAAAAGATCGATTTTACGTACATGTTTGAGATTAATTTTCTACTTTTCGCGAACTAAAACATTACAAACCGAATAACATATGGCGTGTGTTCTTAAATACTAATTAGATGAACTACTGAAAGAAAACAGAACGGTCATTTATTTTTTTCAAAATTCAACATTTTTTGTTAAACAACATAAATGTAATGATAGTGTAAAAGAATTTGCAATTATTTTAAAACTGGATCAATCATTTTTCCGAAATAAAATGTTGAATAGAATTATTATAAATAGTCCACCACTACTACTGATACATTATGACAACTGCGTTCTGTTTTAAGCAAATTTTGCAAACTACTTTATCCGCTTATTTTTTATTTTTAAAAACATTCGAAAATATAAATATTAGTTAATCTTTTGAATCATCTTTGGATAATTAAATCTTATATTACAAGAATATGCTATATGAAAAGTTACTTCGAAAAGAAAAATAAATCATCAATCTTGGCTTTTCAATATTACTGCTACCTAATGTTGTTGACAGGTAATAAAGTAGGGATTACACTAACTTACCAATGTAAAGAGAAAAAATAATTGCCCAGTTTTCGCTAATGTATCTTTCACCTTTGATCTATATTTCAATGAGATCAAATTTGCCTTAAACCTTTGAAAACGGCCGGCTTGCCCGGTGCAATACCACGACCACACAGAAAACAGGCGTGAAGTAGATGCAATTCCGCGTTTCGTGTGATGAGTGTGGTGCCGGAGGCCTAATTTTAGTCCCTTTCCCTTTCCACCCTTTTGTTAAGAGGAAAGGATGGGAAAGAAAAGTGGATTTGACGGTGGAGGAGACGCATAGGAAGGGGAAATGTCCTCTTTATGTGCGTGTTCTCCGTCAATTAAGGGTCGGCAACGCATCTGCAATTGTGGATGTTTATGGGCAGCGATCGCTTTCCATTTCGGTGGATTCAGGTGGCCGCTTGCTCGTTTGCCACCTAATGTACTAAAAAAAAAAACGGTTTATTATCTCTTTCATTCAGCTAATCCTGAAACAGTTTGCGATAGATGATGTCTTTATCTTTATAAATATAAAATGTACAAATGATTTCAATACTTTTAATTGTAAATTATTTTTATTATTATAGAAAAAAAAATACCTGAATAATTTAATTTGGTTGCGCGCCATTGCAAACTTTAACCTTTGAATTATTAAATAGGATTTTACGGAAGTACGATCATGACAGCTATCCTAATCAATCAAGGAAAGAAAAAATGACATGGGTTACCACGAATATAGATCTCCCTTAATTATACTTACACAAGTCACCCCTTGTTTTAGGAAATCACCTCTGACATTAACTTATTTGAACAGATACTAAAAATATCTTGTTGCAATTGTCATTCAATATAAGTTTAAATTACTGTATCAATACGGTAATAGTTTTTAATTACTCAAAATTTTACTATAACTCGTGATTTTTATCGTTTAGATCAATCCTTTATGGATTATGGAATGTGAGACGGTAAGTTCGAAAACTTTCAAAAAATTATGCTCCAGTGCGTACTTTCGACTTGACCAAAGATATTTAAAGGTTCTTAAAGACAACTTTAGTCGGATCAAATAGTAAAATGCGTGGATATGGGGTTATTTTCATTTTTTAAACAAGTTACCTATATTGCGACAATATTATTTGTAATTCTTTATTAACATTTTTGCATTGGAAATAGAAAAAATCAATCAGCTGCAATGACATTAGGAATGATTTGTAGGGTTGCGTTAGTGATGTGTTCTAGTCCAATCCAACAACTCGAGATAGTCGAGCAAAGCGCGCCACCTCGGTCGGACGTTTATTTTTAAACGAACGCGGGAAGCAAAAGTAACACGTAATGCCAAGCATGGATCGTACGGAAAATAAAAATTATATTAATTTATTGTTTAATGGATGGATATAGCTAATTTTTTAAAAATAATTTCTTCTTAACCTTATTAAAATATTTTTTTTTTGTTTAAATCCTATATTAAATGGAAGTAGACAGAATTATGTATATTTTCGGAAGTTTCACACGTAAAAAGCAAGATCGAAGGAAATCACTGGAGCCATCATCAATCAGTGCTGGTAACAGTCCCTTGCATCAGAATTGTACGAGACCGGCCAGTCAAAGCTTGTGTGTCGGACTGCGGTCTTCGTTTGAAGGTCGGAAAAGCAGGGTCAAGGATTGGGAGTGTGGACTTTGCAAGAAAGAACTGGTAGAGCCCAGGCTGCTGGGATGCCTTCACAGCTTCTGTACCAGATGTCTCCAGGGTCTACGACGAGAAGAAGAGGAAGATGCTTGGAACGTAGTCGATGATGGTAAGTGAAATTAGTGTTTACAATTTAATAGATTTTTTTGCGATAACAATGCAAGAAACCACCAATGAGCACGCTAGAAACAAAAAATCTTATTGTCTACATTTTCACTGACTTTGCTAAATACAAAATTCAAAACTACCGGAACCAGATAATCTCGTAAAAAAAACATATAACGTAATCAATAATCAAACCATCAAAATAAAAATAAACTAGTCGCAATAGTAGCATAAAAACAAACCTAGTTTGAATATTTTATTTCAGACATCACTTAAAATGGGCCAATCGATGTCAATAAAAACAGCTTTGTTTTGAAAGCATCTGTTTGAAATATAAAAAGTATTATGAACCGTTAATGGGTAGATGCGTCGTTAAAAAAGAACTGAACAGACGGGCGTTTGTGGGGAAATGAGTAAGGAGAGAAAGGATGTTGTTGTCAGTTGAAGGACTTTAAAGAGTTTTGTTGTGTTGTAAATTACTAAAGTGGTCCATTAATATTAGCGAAACTGTTTAAAAAGTAAGGAGTAAAAGGTTAGCATGGTATGGGCATGTTATGATGAGGGATGAATCACATGTTACAAGGAGAACGTTAGGAGTGTGGAGGTACACCGGTAGAGGTAGACCTAGAAAGAGATGGATGGATTGCGTGAAAGGTGACATGATCAAGAAGGGAGTGATAACTGAGATGACGGATGATAGAGTGCTTTGGAGGACGAAAACCCGGTGCGCCGACCATACGGGAGTAGGATAAGGCAGGGGAGATGATGATGATGATGACGTTTAAGAAATGAATAAATACACATAATAAGAATTTCATTTAACAAGTACAGTAATAACTTTTTACATAGTTTTTGCATTATTTAGATAGCGTAGAGCGTTCCAATGTTTATAACATGAAAATACTAGCTTTTGTCCACGAATTAGTCCTCTTGGAATTAAAAAAAAAAGTAAGTAGCCTATGTGTTTCAGACTGTCCTCTACATATACGTCAAATTTTATCAAATTTAATCGAGAACCGTTCAGCAGTTTAGGCTACAAACTCTAACATCCATTCATTTAAACATTCGCATTATAGGTTAGAAGTAAGATTGCTCTATGACAATGGCTATTCATCCTTATTTTAAAAAACCAGAGATAATAATAATGTTTTGTGTTCTTTTGTCCGTGTAAACTGACTGCTATTGCCGTCTGTATCAATGTACGGCATCCCCGGTGGCACAACTATATATAGAAACGCATTAGCTATGTTCCGGCGTACGTCAATATCATGCTGAATTAACTCGGATCTAATGATTTATTGACGGCTTACATGTTTTTAATTTTGTTTTCTAGAACAAATGCTGTCCTAATTATTTGGTCTTATTTTATTATCGATTTTGCAATGTTTGAATTGCGAGTGATTATTTTAAAGAACAAATCTATACGTCTATACTATTGTTATAAAGCGTAAACACATACTTCTTTGTTGCTTAAGATGTCAGCAATCACAGCATATTTTTGAATATTTTTTTTTAATAAAAAGCCCTACACTTGCGTCACGCTTTATGCTATATGTTTTAACGCCATTAAACTTAGGGGGTAAATGTTTTGGAAAAAAACCTTAAGTGAGAAAGAGACCAGTTGCTGCCAACATTAAGGAAGCAAAGTTGTCATCATGTCATGTCATTTTGACATTTTTAATTGATAATTTGACAAATGTAAACAATGAAATAAAACTTTTATAGTTTCATGCGGATGAAGTCGCACGGGAACAGTAAGTTCACTAATATGCCATGCCTTAAAATATTAAGACGATTCTGTTAGTTTTCAAAACTGTGTATTTTGACTATTCTGTTAACTGAACAGTTATTGTTCAATCAAAACTGTCAGCAATGAACGTCTGCAGGAATTAAGTAAATGATCCAATTACTTCCCAACAAGGTGACATGTGGAATCAGAAGTAGAGCTGATGGACAAACCGAAGCCATACAGATACAAGCAACGACCTAGCACCACAGATTAAGAGTTGGCGTACACCTTTGACTTAGATATCGCACGACTGTTGTGCGATTTAGATTGTTACGCGGAAAATTCAACTGTTTAGTTGCACAACTAAAAATCAAGTAGTGCACCGCCCAATAATAATTTACAGTGGTAGTGCCCGCTTTAACATCTTAGCACTGCAGTGCCGGCACGTCCGGTGTAATACCACGACCACACAGAAGACGGGCGTGAAATGGAAGCAATTCCGTGTTTCGTCTGATGAGTGTGGTGCCGGAGGCCTAATTTAAGTCCTTTTCGCTTTACCACCCTTTTCTTATAAGGAGAGGTTGGGAAGAGGAAGTGGATTTGACGGTGGAGGAGATGCATAGTAAGGGGAAATATCCTCTTTATGTGCGTCTCCTCCTCCGTCGTATGAGGGTAGGCAACGCATCTGCAATTGCGGATGTCTATGGATAGCGGTCGCTTCGCCATTTTGGCGATTTCAGGGGGCCGCTTGCTCGTTTACCACCTTATGCTATAAAAAAAAGCTCATAGAAAGCGCGACTAAACAGTTGTGCGATAGATTAGTCAAATGTGTGCGCACGCTCTTAAGATACACGTGGATGAATTGATTACTTGTGACAACGAATTCTGCGTTTGCAAGAACTATGTGTAACTAAAACGTTAACAGTAAAACTAAATACTAATATTGGAAATAAAATACTTTGGATGGATGTTTGTACTACCTATCTCAAAAAGCACAGATGTACAACAGAGTTTACAACTACTACTACACGCTACTTACTATTTTTTTAATTCCGCGGGCACGAAATTGCGGGCAAAGGCTATATAATAAAAAATAGTCATCATACTAGTTTTCATCTGCGATTCCGTCCGCGTTGTATTAAAAATATAAAAGCAAAGATATTAATTCAGACTATTCTGTACGAATAAGCGAATTTAATCAAGATCCGTTGAGCTGTTTAGGCTATAAACTCTAAGAAACATCCATCCATCCAAACTTTCGCATTTATGATATTAGCAAGATTTAACATTAAGAAAGCAAAAACATCATGCAAATGACTGCTCAAACAGGGTTTCGAGAGATCTAAGATTTATTTACTAAATAGAATCTGATCTATAATAAACATTTAAACAGAACGTCTTTCGATGGTGAATAAAAAAACAGGAAAGAGTGCATTAAAAGATTTCAAACGTACGTTTACGTTCTAATTTCAAAATGTACATAAACGTAACGTTGCTCTAAATTCTGCCACGTGCCTAGAATTAAAAAAAAACATACTTGATTAATAATTATATTTTAAAAAGCTACCTTAGCTGTCAAAAACTAACCTAAATTAATTATTAATTTCAGGTAGTCTTGCGGAACTATCTTACAAATATCTTTCTTTTTCACGTTTTAAAAAAACAACGCGGTATCGTTAAAACGATTACGTCGAGTTTCGAACTGAAACAATAACACGACAGATTTAAACCAGAAGCTGTACAGGTTATAAAACGAAACATTTATTAATAACGATGCTATTTTCATTCTTTCAAGAACTCTCGTAGTTTATAAAACGGACACTGAGCTAGAACAAATTATATACAAGCGTCGGACCATTAACGATTGACTATTTTGACCAACATTGTGGAAATGAATGAATTTATCCTAACATTAGAAGAAAGTAAAAAAAAAAACTATCTATCTCTGTGAATGACTTAAAGATTGTCTATTTATGTATTTTTAAGTGCTGCCACGATAGCAATTGGCAGAGAGATTCAGTTATTTCCGACAGTGGAAGCCTCGAGTGTCGCTTACTCATTACATTGGATAACGTAAATACAACGACCTCGGCCTCGAGCCTCGTGAATCACGGGCTCTCCATCATTAAATGTTCCTAAGTATTTAAATCCATTAGACTACGATTAATAGCAAGGAAATTCATGTATATTTACTTGTTTATACTAATATTATAAAGCGGAATGATTTGATTGTTCGCTAGTTTGTTAATATAACCTGCAATATCAAAACATCTTGGAACCATCTTTTAAATGTCTGCAATCATCAGGACAACCTAAACTCTTAAAGCTATAGCTCTGAACGAAGAGAGAGAGAGAGAGAGAAATTACTGAAATTTTGAAACCAATTTATCCTTCGTGCTACTCTTCGGTTTCCTTGGACCTTTCTGTATACGAGCAGTTCGGTTTGCTAATTGTTACTTACCATTTATTGCAGGATCTTTACAGCTGGAGGCCGAGGAGTGTGGGTCGGGCTCCGGCGCGGGATCCGCAGGTTCCGCGGGCTCCGGCTACGAGAGCGACGCCCGCAACTCCGGTTCCGACGGTAGTCTTGATGACAAGCCGCAGAAATATGGCATATTTATTAAAAAGGTAAACTTCTTGGAAGAAAACCGCAATAAAATACAAGACTGAAGTAGCGATAGATTGAATGAATGAATAAATACGTCATACTAATATTATAAATGCGAAAGTTTAGATGGATGGATGGATGTTTGTTAGAGTTTGTACCTTAAACGGCGGAACGGATTTCGATGAAATTTGTCATAGATGTAGAGGATAGCCTGGAAAATCACATAGGCTACTCGCTTTTGTTTTTTTTAATTCACGCAGACGAAGTCGCGGGCGAAAGCTAGGTATTAAATAAATGTAAAGTTTCAATCTAAACACAATTTTCCATTCTATTTATACTACTCAATGCAACATTAGTTACCCTTATTTTATAACTAGCTTTCGCCCGCCACTCCGTCCGCGTGAAAATAGAAAAAACAAAAGTGAGTAGCCTATGTGTTCTTCCAGACTGTCCTCTACATCTATGCCAAATTTCATCGAGATCCGTTCAGCCGTTTAGGCTACAAACTCTAACAAACATTCATCCATCTATCTAAGCTTTCGTATTGATAATATATATTTTTTTATAATAGAATCTGTTTTCTTAATTTCGTACTTAAACTAACGTAAAACAAATAACGAATTTCTTAGGTGTCAGGTAGGAGTGTGCAGTTCCTAGTGTGTCCGACTTGCGGCCACGAGACGCAGCTGCCCCCCGCCGGGATCCCGGAGTTGCCGCTCAACTACGTACTGCTGCGGAAGATGAGCCTCGCAGACCGAGAGGATGACGTTACTGTGCTATGCGATATGTGCGACACCGACAATAAGGTTACCTTTTTGTTTACGACATAAAGTGTTTGTTAGAGTTTGCCGCCTAAACGACTGAACGGATCTCGATTTTTGGCATAGATGTAGAACATATAGGCTACTCACCTTTGTTTTTTATAATTTCACGCGGACGGAGTCGCGGGCGAAAGTTAGTCTTACTAATTATAAATGCGAAAGTTTAGATGGGTGGATGGATGGATGTTTGTTAGAGTTTTAGCCTAAATTGCTAAACGGATCTCGATGAAATTTGGAATAAATGTAAAGCATAGTCTAAAAGAACATATAGGCTACTCATATATTTTTATTCAAAGTTAACGCGGACGAAATTGCGGACGAAAACTAGTTAACTATAATTTGTTTAAATGTCGACTTAAAACGTGAGTTGTGATGCACATGGTGGGCGATTCAAGCGTGTCTATTCCACGGTTACGATCCAATGGAGAAGAATTCCATTAGTAATCCAACGCCACATTTGCCTTTTAAGTTGGCCCTTTGTATTTGTGAACAGAAACTATGCTTCATGTCCTGTCGCGTCACGTGTTTAGATTACGGCTGTTTCCACTTTTAAAAATGTTTGCGCTAATCAGCAACTTATGGCGCTGGGGACATTTTAGTTACTGAAACGCATTGGTAGCAGTTATGTCTGGCCTTATATGGTTTGTTTGGCCCAGCCGTTCAAATATGAACACTGAACAGCTTGAAATCAAAATTTTACGTTTCCAATATGCCTTTCTTATGACCGTCCGAGGGTTGAGTTTCAAATGCTACTTTAGAGGTTAGAAGAATGTTGCATTGTATCGGCAGGCGGAGAGTCGATGTAGCCAGTGTCTGGTGAGTGTATGCGAGGCGTGCGGCAAGGCGCACGGCCGCATCAAGGCCACTGCCAGCCATTACCTGGAGCCCCTCGCCCCGCAACCCGTCTACTGCCCCCGCCACGAACGCTCCGAGCTTACCATTTACTGCGCCACCTGCCAGCAGGTATACTATACAAGTCTACTCTATTCGGCCACTGCTTCTGTCAGCCGAGTGATTTTGATCTGGTTGAAATTCGCCATCGCCTTTGTCCCCAAGGTATTCTCAAATAGGGTTGTAACGGAGGCCATTTTAACGGAAGCGGATGCGGATGCGAAGACGAAGGGCTTCACCGTTGCGATGCGGAATTCCGTTACAACCCTATTCCAAAATAAAATTTTCACTGATCTTTGTGCATAACAAATCACTATAAATTGTCATATAACTACGAAATTCTTGCCACAAATTCAATGGTTTTGCTGTGTTTTGATGGTTAGGTAAACTGTGTATCGACTAACAGCAGATTTTTTTGAACCCCTTAACTGTTCTTCAATTTCAGCTTTTGTTTGTAAATGTTCGTAAGTAGTAAGTTGTTCTGTCGGTGTAGGTGATCTGCGGCGACTGTAGCGTGGTGTCGCACGCGGGACACGCGCTGGCGAGCGCTGCACGCGCTGCGGCGGAGCGCGCACGTGCATTGCGCGACGCTTGCGAGCGCGCGAAGCTCGTGCCCGAGCACGTCGAGCGCGCAGCACGCGTTCTTACCGCGCACGCGCTGGAGACAGATGTTAGTCGGCAGATATAGAGGGACAAATGTTTTTTTACTATTAATAGTTCTGTTACTGTTCCCTATGGAACCAAAAAATATATACCATTGAGCTAAAAAAATGAAATAAAAATCCGATCCTTTTCGTGCGAATAAAAAGCAATTGCAGTTGGCCTGTGACTTGTGACGTCAGTAGGCACATTCCGCTCAGATGTCACTTCAATGTAAACAACGTATTTCATTGGTTCTCAGAATTATAAAAGTCGAAAAAAGTGTTGTCAAATTTGTCATATGTGTATATTGGCTATGTGTATAGTTGTTATGTTGTGTGAGGGCGAGGCGAGCCGTGTGGAGGCGGAGGTGCGCGCGTGGGCCGAGCAGTACCGGCGCGCGGCGGAGGCGCACGGTCGCGCGTTGTCCGCCGCCGCCGCGCGCGCACGCGCCCGCCAGCGCCAGCGCGTGGAGCGCGCGCACCGCGACCTGCAGCAGCGCGCACACCACGCACAACACGCCGTGCGCTTCACGGAGGAGGTGCGACTAAGCACCAATATTGAAATATGCCCTTCCTGTGTCGTACACCTATTTTATCTTCTCTCTTTTGTAATTACGCTGTGGTCTCGCATCTATAACTGCTGTCATTAAATGCTTCCATTTAATGACTTCCAGCACTACATTTATTACTCGGTGTGTAAAATATGGAGGGTAGATTAAAATAACCTACCAAAATCAATATGTATCTATAAACAGCTACTAATGAAAATAAAAAATGAAAATCTACACGAAAACGGGAGTAGACAAGTAAAATACAGTGCGTTTGGGTTGTATCTCGTCATACCTATCCACCACCACCCATGGCTTCACCGATCCTCAGGTCATACGGGCCAAATAGCGGGAGGGCACACAGTCTGACCGAATGCAACTTGACTCCCTACAAGTTATATTATCTATTTGTGACAAGTCTCCCCCTAATGGGTATGACCACATGGACACGAACATGTTCATTATACCTCGTCAGCTGCTGTGCGGCGGGCGCGCGGAGGAGGTGCTGTCGCTGAGCGGGCCGGCGCTGCGGCGGCTGCAGCGGCTGACGGAGCTGCCAGCCAGCGCGCCGCCGCGCCTGGCGCTGCGCCTCGACCCCGCCGCGCGCCTCGGCCCCGGCTCCGTGCTGTGCGGCCGGCTGCTCACGCAGGCCGCAGACCCCGAACACTGCATACTGCATACTGAAGGCGAGCTTTTCATTCACTATTATCTCATTTCTAAATCTTTCTTACTAATATTATAAATGCGAAAGTTTAGATGGATGGATGTTTGTTAGAGTTAAAGCGGAAACTGCTGAACGAATCTTTATGAAAGGCATAGATGCAGATGACGGTCTGAAAGGACACATAGGCTAAATACTTATTTTTGGTTTTGGTAATTCTATGCGAACGAAGTCACGGTAAAAGCTAGTGTGTAATAGTAACAGTTGAAAGGTGTTTTATTTATAAAATGATTCACGAATAATTTTTAATTAGTGAGAACATTCGTTATCAGGTCTACAAGATCTGCACGTGGACTGCGAGCACGAGGCCATCGTGGAACTACGCGACAGCAACGGGGAGAGAATTTGGTGTGGTGGAGAACAGGTCCGATTTCGTCAAGATATGCCACAATAGGGAATATGCATGTATTTTTTTTCTTTTTTTAAACGATTCTATTGGTTATAAAATAACCACAAAAAAACTAACGTAAATGAACTGTGTATTGTGAACACAACGACGCCATATTAGATAAGCCTTTTGCTTCGACCAATAGTGTGCGTTTTAGAACTCAGCGACTGAATTTGAAAAAAAGACACTTTTTAATGATTAAATTTTGCCACTAAATCAGATTATATCTAAAAAAATCTTTGCAGGACTGTTTTTATAGTAATAAAGTATACTTAAAAAAGTTTGGTACAATTTGGCGTCATATGCATATTGCCTATTAAGACATTTTTTTCTGTATTAATATTGGTTAACTTGTACGTGATGTTGGTTGTTGTGGGGTAGGTGGTAGGCTACCTGCGGCGGCGCGACTCCAGCGAGCGGCCGGACCGACACGACGGCTCGTACGCGCTGCGCCTCGCGCCGCGCGCGCCCGGCAACTACCTGCTCGCAGTCACACTCAACGACACGCCTATCAAAGTGAGCACTGCTAACACCTGTAGTAGTCTTAGGTAGTACACGTACGATGTACTAAAAGTAACGTTACCGAACGGCTTCTGTTAATCGGACATTTAGTACTATTAGTACACTACACGATATCGGTGTCCGCCTCCTCGTTGTTTGATTTGATTGAGTATTTACCAGATTGAAGCATCCACCTTCGATGACGAGAATCAAAAGTGGATAAAATCGTTCATAACTAAATTTATTTTCGCTAATAACATATGTTTGACCCTGCTTGAAATTTGATGTGAAGTAATCTATAACCCTCGTTATATTCTATTCATGTATTGTGTTCTCACAAATCTGAAGTACTATAGGTACTAAAAGTGTGTACTAGTACGTTTTCCCAATTTGTACAAGTACGGTGCGCACTTCCAGATGTCCGATTAAGCCCAAGACTAACCTGTAGTAACACTACTACTGATAGGTTTAAACCTTTTTGGCTCGATATTAACACACTTGTTATACCAATTTAAACATAATTGCTGGTGTGGTGAAATTCTGTTTTCACGGAATCATTATTAATTAAAATAAAATACTATTTTCGTTACGTGTTTAATTAAATTAACGTATTAGATTAGAATAATTTTAGGTTATATGTCAACTGTCATTTGTAATAAAAAATGTGCGTTCAAAAATCATCCTCGATTGTTCTAAGTCCGATATTTTCTTTCCAGTGGCTTTCTCTGGACTTCTCAATATGAGATTATGAGACATCGTTGTGGTATATCAGATATTACAGAATATTCTCTCTCTTATCCTCTATAGTTTTCAATATATCGTTCTCTCTTTCCTTAACTCTGTTAATATTGTTTACTTGTCTTCTCTAGATTTAAATGTGTGTGTGCAGGGCAGTCCGTTCCCGTGCTGCGCGCGCGTTTTCAAGTCCCACTTGGGGCAGTTCCACTGCTGCACGTTCTGCTCCAGCGGCGGGCGGCGTGACGTGCGCTGCGGCTGCGGCGCCACCATGCCCGGCGGCTACAAGGGTAACAGACTCCTTCAAACACACACTCGCACACAAATGTAACAAACACACTAATAAAAAAGTATTAAAAACGCATTAGTTTTAAACTATGTATGCTATGGAAGATTGGACATTCTGACACAATTATTTTTCTTACAAAAATGTCCCAGCAATGGATAACTTGTAAAATGCATGATTTCAAGTAATAAAACTTTACAACTTACAGTTTTATAGAGAACTATCGTGTTAATAGAAGCCCCCTTTTTAATTCTATCAGCGATATACTTTATCATCCAAATTCCTTTATTTAATCATCAATAACACTTTTTTGTAAAAAATAATAAAAACCACATTTACAAACACACCAGTAAAAAGTTTTAATGGTTTGTAATCAAAAAAAATTCTTACCATATACATTCCAGTAAACACTGGCTTGCTGGACTGGAATACTGTGATTGTGTAGGTTGCGGGCACGGGCACGCGGGGTGGCCGGGCGCGCGCCACTGGTCGTGCTGCGGCAGCACGCGCGCGCACGGTCCCTGCGCCCGCCGCCCGCACGCGCATAGCCTCTACCAGTTCTCGCTTTGAAACTCCCGTCAACTCACCTCACGATATTATGTATTACTAGGATTTAGGTATTAAAAAAACCATTAGTGTATGTATTCAAGAATATCCAAATCTATGCCTTTCATTGAAAATTCCTTTAGCAGTTTACGCTACAAACATCCATCTAAACCTTCACATTTATATTAATACTAGCTTTCCCGCGACTCTGTCTGTGGAATTAATATAAACAGAAGTAAATAGCCTATGTGTTCTTCCAGACTATCTTCTACTACACCAAATTTCATCGGAATCCGTTCAGTAGTTTGGTCCACAAACTATAACAAACATCCATCTAAACTTTCGCATTTATAAGTAAGAAGTAAGATGATAGAGTTTCAAATAATATTTTCATAGAAATCATATTGCTAAAGGGCCTTCAATGTTCTTTAATTGCGATTAAAATGCTTGGTATGTATTACGTTTAGGTATTTATGAATTATTATTGATTTAAAATGTTATAATAACTGCTTGAATGTAAGCTTAACCCACCGATTATTGTTGAAATAAAAATTTAAATTAACTCGTGTTTTATTTTAATTCATTATGCTTTTTGTTGCTACGAATTATTGCCGAGTATAAAAACAAATATACTTGAGGCTTATTTTGATTAAAGCTTCAAATAAAATGGGATGTACTTTTTGAAACTATTTTTAAGGTTAGGTTTTTTAAAAAAGGATTTTTTAGTATTCTCGCCTTAATTAAATTATTTTTTCATGCAATAACTATAGTAATGGTAAAAATAAAACACATTTTCGATTATCAAACTAAAATTTATTTACAAACAGTTATTTTTTCCATATTTTCCTTATAATTCTGATTCGTTAAAAATATATAAAAACCGGACCAACATACGATTTCATACCTTTTATTACAAAATTGATCCCGATTTGACAACTGAAACATGTCAACAAAATAAATTCATTTTTTTCTTGTATTCGAACATTTGGCTAAAATTTATTGCTTGAATATTTACATTTACAGATTTTACAAAACTCCGTTATAAAAGTTACACATTACTCATAGTTTTAATTCATTCAATTTGTGACATCACATATATGGAAAATAAACTTTACAATACAATAACCTTAATATAGAATTACACTTATCTTAATAACTAAAAAAATATCGGGTTTTCAGATTTTTTTTCTATTGTCCCACTTTTCGTATCTTCCTATCGTTTAACAAATAACATAAATTAAAAATGCATTAAATCCAATATCAAATATTACAAAAGGTGAAAAGATTTTATTATTTTAAATGTCGTTTCAGTATCCAGCCGTTAATTTTGGAGACAATTTAAACACTGTACTGAATTGACATAAATCTTTAAAATATTTACATAATTATCCTACGTTTGGATTTTCTAACGAACATCAACCTTGTATGGAGAATTTTTTTATAAAGTACAATCAAGGAATCTCGCAGTGTTCTACTTTAAAAGTACATTTTTTTTATAACATAAGGCGGCAAACGAGCAAGCGGCCACCTGAAACCGCCAAAATGGCGAAGCGACCGCTGCCCATAGACATCCGCAATTGCGGATGCGTTGCCTACACTTATACGACGGAGGAGGAGACGCACAAAGAGGACATTTCGCCTTCCTATGCATCTCATCGACCGTCAAATCCACTTCCCCTTCCCATCCTGTCCTTATAAGAAAAGGGTGGCAAATAAAAAGGGACTTAAATGAGGCCTCCGGCACCACACTCATCAGACTGTACACGGAATTGCTTCCATTTGACGGCTGTCTTCTGTGTGGTCGTGGTATTACTGGGGGCGTGGCGGCCCTGCACTGCTAACATGTTAAAGCGGGCACTACCACTGTTTACCACATTTGCATTTTAGTAAAGTTTTATATGTATTTGTGCAAAAAAAGGCAGTACACATATTATCTGTTTATTTGGGCAACTGATTAATTTTTAAGAAAGGGCGGAGTTTTACGTTATTTACAAGGCAATTTCTGTAACACGGCAGGTTTCCGTGATTGTACTTGCACACGACTGTGGTGCTTATTGCGGGGTGTGTAGAGCTGAGAATGGCTCGGTTTAGAGTCCTAGTGCGGGTACAGGGGTGTATGCGAGCGGGGGCGCGGAGGGCGCGGAGGGCGCGCACGCTTGCCGCACGCTCATCTCCCACGCGTCCAGTAACTGTCCCACTGAACAGCTCTTCGGTAAACTGAAAATATTGATTTTTTTATTAATATCACTATCTCAAAGATAATCTTTCCATATAGATATATAGTATCGTCTGATATTTTACTTATCATGACTGTCAATGGTAGTCAAATAAATTTTCAATGTTAAACATACCCATTTGTGGTTTTGCGTTTATAAAAGTAAAGACCTCTCCCACTACTCGCTGACAGAGGCTCAGATAGCTTAAAAATAACGTCACTGTTCGATAAGGGAACAAAATCCAATATTACATATTTTACGTATGTACGTGTAATTAGATATTTTACGTGTAAGTACGTACACTTGTGCGTGCATGCGTGCATGCATGCGGGTGCATACCTGGCGCATCGTGCATCCATATTCCGGTCGACTTGCGCGAGGAAGGCGCGGTGCGAGGCGGGCGGGGCGTGGGGCGCGTGCGGGGCGTGTGGCGCGCGCGTGCGTAGCCTGGCGGGCGCGTGCGCGGGGTAGTCGCGCGGCACGGCCACGTGCACGGCGGGCACGCACGGCAGGCGCACGTCGTCCAGCTGCGCCACGAGCGCGATGGCGCCGCTGCCGCCGCACACTTGCATCGTCTCCAGAGATACCTAAACATAACAATGGTGTCCGCTTTAACATGTTAGCACTGCAGGGCTGGCTCGCCCACAGCAATACCACGAACACAAAGAAAACAGGCGTGAAGTAGAAGCAATTCCGCGTTAAGTATGATGAGTGTGGTGCTGGAGGCCTAATTTAGTTCCTTTCCCTTTCCATCCTTTTCTCAATAGGAGAGGATGGGAAGGAAAAGTGGATTTGACGGTGGAGGAGACGCATAAGTAGGAGAAATATTATAAAAAAAAAACAATTAAATCAAAATTAGCTGCGACTTCAACCGCGTTAAATTAATAAATATAAGTCGTTGTACTCAGCGATAACGTAGCTTTTTAATGGTGAAAGAATTGAAATTGGACCAGTAGTTTTTGAGTCATTACAATACATAGAAAAAACAAACCTTTCTTTTTTATATTAGTATAGATTTATGTACCAATATTTGAAAATATAGGTAAATATTTTAATTTATTATTATAAATGCGAAAGTTACGAAATTTTCCAGGCTATGTTCTACATCTGTGTCAAATTCCATCGTGATCCGTTCAGCACTTTAGGCTACAGTCCAACAAACATCCATCCAAATTTTAATTAATAATATTAGTCAGATATAACAAAAAAGGAAGTACCTTAAACCTGGAATCCAATCTCGCTATTTCTCCTTGCAGAACGTCTGGTATTTCCATAGTCGGTTCCTCTACTTTTGGCATTTTCAGAGGTGGGGGTAGATTCCTTAAATAAAAAAAACAATAAACTTTCTAAAATACATCATAAATACAGAATAAATGTAGAATTTCAATCATTGTTAGATTTTTAAACAAAATAAGCAGATCCCATTGCCATATGTTATCAAACTAGGAGAGAGAGAAAGATGAAGCGAGAGACGAGGAGAGAGGGATTGAGAGACAAGAAAGAGAGGGAGCGAGGGACGGGATGAGAGATGGAACGAGAGACGAGATGAGAGATGGAGCGAGAGACAAGGATAGAGGGAGAGGAAAAAGAAAGGGGGGGAGAGAAAGAGACATATATATAGAAAATTGTTAAGAGATGAAAACATGCTTAATCTCAGGTCCGTTGAGTGCATCGAGCGTGGCTCCGAAGCTGCGCTTGAGCGTGTGGTTGGCGAGCGGCGACGTCAAGCAGTTGTTCACCACCTCCAGGAACGGATTGAAGATTTGCTCCTGCTATAGGGAGATAATTCTACATTACTATTGATAGTGCAAAAAATAAGGGTAATTAGAGTAAGGGCAGTAGGGCCGCCCAGGGCGACGGACAAGAAGTGACGAGATCTGAGAGTTCCTCAGATATCAAAGTACTAAAAAGGGGATGTCGTAGAAAACTTGGTCAGAGCATAATAAACGAAATAATTCAAGCCTTAATTTTTTTATAGACTGATAAATGCGCATATTTTAAAGTGTTTAATTTGCCAATTTAACTTATACGGAATTCTAGTAATATTACCTTGCCGGTGGCGGCGTGCGGCAGCGGCATGCTGCCAGTCTCGCTGCGCTTGAAGTCCAACTTCTCGAGCACAACTTCGCATTTTATTAACGTCTCCAATGGCATCCGCTTGTTGGGGTTCGACAGAATGTCCAATAAATTCTTCATTTTCGTCAATTTCTCCACGTCTGTAATAAACGAAAGAATTATGGACATCTAACTCTAATATATATACTCTAGCTAAAAGTATGAAAATTCAAAACTCGTTTCGATTTATAAAATGTTGCCAAGACTGACTCCGTGAAAATCACACTATTTTTCATTAAAATCCCTATACTAACATCAAAATCACGCTTTAGCTTACGCTCTTTTTAACTTACGTGAATAAATTGAAGAATAAACTTACTTAGCGAGGGACAAAAGCTACAAGCCAACAGAAACATAGCTGTTACCATAGTTACTTAAATTCTCAGCCGATATAAATCAGCAAGGGTGTTTGTTTTCATATTTACTTAATTTTTAAAAGGCAACCCTAAGGCTAAGAAAACGCTAATGTTAGTGAAGATGGATCAGTATACTGACTCTCTCCCTCGTTGACCATGCGCTGCACCATGCGGCGAAGTGGCTCGATGTACTTGGAGAGCTGGCGCACCTTCTCCCGGTACACGGCCTCCTCGCCCCCCGGGGACGCCACGCCCCCGCCCCCAGCACCGCCCCCCGGAGTACTCAGGGACGAGGGCGACGCCGCCATGCCCAGCCCCACGCCCACGCTGCTGCAACACCACGCAGCGTTACATAGTGCCCACTGACCACGCTCATGTTGCCGCAACACAACAGATAAGCCCAAAGCCCACGCATGGTTTCAGTGTCGAAAGTAAATTATAAATGAAAACTAATGTTTTACGGATCCGGAAACCATCAATGTTTGAACGTCTCTCACAATACATTCAATATTTAATAATTTTGTGCTTTGCTTGGTTTACGTTTACAGTTCACACTTGTAATGGAGTATGAAATTATGAAAGTACAATCGGGACGGTACATGTCTACTCAATAACTGGCTGGACACTGGACTGGCATAAAGTCATAAAATGAACACTAACTGGCGCCGGTGTCCATATTTCATTATATGCCATGCCGTATAGTCATAATTTATCAATTGTAAGAGTAAGACTATACTAGTACAAATTTATTCAGGTTTACGAACTCCGCCGAAGCAGAGCTATACAAAAATATAAAAGACTCATTTGAGTGTTCCCCTCCACGGAAATCTTTAGTAAAAGGCGAAAGATTTATGCGTTTTGAAGGGAAACCAGAGTGACGAAAAATTGACACGCTGTGGACCTAACCAAAACTTGATGAACAACTACATCGCGTCATAACATACAACATAAAGTAACTAGCGCCATCTCTTGGTAGATAGTAAAAGTTTTATATGGATTAATATAGATGGCGCTTATTTAAGTCCACCGTTTACATTTCAGCTTTCACCTTTTGTTTTGATTTGGTTTTGTACGACGTGAATCTAGATAAAAACATTTATGTCTATTTATTTTTAGTATGAAATAGCTATAGAACTGACCGCTGCTGTTGTGCGGGGTGGTGCGCGAGGTGCGTAGGCGCAGAGGGCGAGGGGCTGCCGACGCCGCCGCAAGCGCCCAGCCCACCCATCGACATCGGTGACGCCAGAGCGCCGCCCAGCACACTGCCGCCTGCAGATACAATATAAAAATGAATTACAATTAAAAACAAATTTAGTTAAAATATGTCTAATCTAAACTATATGACTTTTTCGTTTCATAATTTCTATATTCTATTATGTTCTAAAATAATTCACAGGACATCACAAAAAAACCACATCTACAAATGCTGTTTATGAGCAACTGCTATTTTTGTCAAATTCGCCTATTTATATAAAAAATGTGTTTTAGGAATATATAGATTTTCAACATTTTTTACTACTTACCCATTGAGACAGGACTAGGTCCGCCCAT
Source organism: Papilio polytes (assembly GCF_000836215.1). Classification (NCBI taxonomy): domain Eukaryota; kingdom Metazoa; phylum Arthropoda; class Insecta; order Lepidoptera; family Papilionidae; genus Papilio; species Papilio polytes. The sequence continues at coordinate 975,171 of NW_013528248.1, read as the reverse complement.
GTTGGGCGAAGAGGCGGAGGGCGAGGGACTCTGCCGCAGAAACTGGTTGGGGGGCGGGGCGCCCGCGGGGGCATACCCCGCGCCTAACATGGCACCCACTACCTCACCCTTGGCGCCCACGCGCCCCTGCATGTGCAACATGTTCATATTCACCATCTGGTTGTTGCCCATGCCCCCCACTGTGGAAAATTACACACAGAACATATTAATAATCTAATATAGAAAAACAGCAATTAAATTCCAAATCATTTCCATCAAAAAAATGCAATATTGTCTGTCCTCAAGACAACTGATACACGCGAGAATATTATAGGCTACTTTTTTAAATTATCAACAAAGTCTTCTCACCCATTTGTCTGGACATCTGTCCTTGCATTGCATTCGGGGCCATTTGTCCTCCCATACCACCAACTTGGTTGCATTGCATCTGGCCCATGCCACCCCCCGTCATTGGCCCCTGCATGTTGTTAGACATGGACATGTTTGGCATCATCTGTCCCTGCATGCCGGGCCCCGCCAACTGGTTCTGCAGCTGACTGCCCATCGGGTTACCCATGCCACCCATTGACACCATATTGTTGCCCATCTGATTCTGATTAGGTACCATACCCATACCCAACTTGTTCTGAAGTTGCATGTTCAATGGTGGTCTCTGATTTAATGTTTGAAGTAGATTAGTCGCTGCTTGTGATTGAGGTCCACCTTGAGATACAATTGGACCTTGTTGACCGATCTGAGCCTGCAATCCCCCCATCCCTGGGTTGGGACCCATCACTCCTTGTTGTTGCATTTGTCCCTGACCCATGTTCATCATTTGGTTCCTAGTTCCCTGCGAGGCAAGGTTCTGTAGGGCGTTTATTGGATCTGGTGCTAGTCCGGATTGGCTGTTGGGTCCTTGTGGAGCTTGGCTCTGCTGAGCCTGCACCTGTGTGTTTGGACCTGGTTGGTTCTGGTTGGATCCTTGCATGGCTCCTCCGGCTTGATTTTGTTTCGGTTGTGCTGAAATAATGATGTAAATAAATGTACATTTATAAACATTTCAAGAAATACAATATGTTATGACATAACCATGATTTTTAAATCTTTATTACACAAAAGTTAAAGAAGTTAAAAAAAAATAAGACTAGAATCATCACCAGCCTTCCCACAACTTCACACTGTTGATGATCCACCTGGAATGGGTACACCCCCCTATAATATTGTGCAATATTACTCATAATTTAAACTTACACATTTCTCTGACATGGAGTATGAGCTTAGCAACCATGTTCATATACTCCTCTCTGGTCTTTGCTTTCATGTACACATGATTCTCCATTTCGCTGCTGTTGCGAGCCACTTGCATCCCTGAACGTTGGATCACATCCTCTCTGCAAACATTACATTATGTTTGAACAAGTGTAAACAGGACCAACCCTCTGTGGACACTTATATCCAGTCATCCAATAGTTCCATAATTAGTAGTTGTTTCCTCAAATAGGTGGATATTGTGGGATTGTTAGTTCCTTGAAAATTTAAATAGAATGCCTAGAATACTAGCTGCTATAAAAATTTTCCTTTATATACAAATTTACTAAGCAATTTTATATTTTGATGTAACTTCTAAGCTTCTTGGTACGTTCTGTTACAAACACTACAGGTTTGGTAATGTATCATTTTATACAAAATGTAGAGCTATTCAACTAAAGTTTATTAAGCTATACCACACCTATATTTCTAGTTTGTGTTATTAAATCATTGCTCATCTATTTTTTTAGACATTATGAGTTCAAAGTTTATCACACAGCTAAAGGGGTTTTCCCGTGCATTTAAACATTTAGATTTAAAAAAATCTGTTTCAGTTGTAATAAGTCTTATATCATAGTTCACAATTGTACTATTCTTCTTTATTTGTAAAAAAAAAACTAAAATCGAAAACTCTTTCTCATTTTTTAAATAAAACAAATTGTGAAATTTGAGATTAAAATTTGAAATAGTCTATGTTGACAAACAATATATGCATAATTTAAAGCTTTAAGTATTTTATTAAAGTATAATAAAGAAATAGTTTATACTTACATTTTAGATACGACGTTTTGTCGAAAGTTAGAAGTTCTCCAGTTATCGTCCGAGCCCATTGTGTTGAACTGCTTTAGATTATCCATATTGTGTTTCTTGATTTATAATAAAGATTACGCACTTATTTACAATTTCCAAGTGAACAAATAAATGCTGATAGAATAATATAATATATTTAACCCTATATCTTATCGCTATTTTCAATTATAGTAAAGTCAAGGACACATTTTCAGTCACGAATAGTGATGGGACTCGAGTTGCTTTTTACTCGAGTGACTCGAGTCATTTTTTTCTTACTCGGACTCGAGTGAAATTTTTGACAACCCGAGTTGCGAGTGACTCGAGTTAACTCGAATTACGAGTGACTCGTAACCATTTTGTTGGTTTATACTAAGCGCAGTAAGAAATTTTTACAGCATTTTCAGTTAAATTTGTTATTTTTTTAAAAACACACTATTTCTGTTCTTTTGTAGAGTTTATTTAAGCTTCGTTTAAGTTAATTTTAAAGCATGTTTATTATCAAAATTGTGTAAGAACATAATCAAACTGTTCATATTTGGATCTCATGAAAATTACTTGTAAGAATTTATTAAAATTTAATTAGATTAGAACTTATTAGTAGTACACTATAAAATTTCAACTAATAGTTGATATTAGAGGCTTCTTGATTATGTAGACAGGTTTAGTTTAAAGGAAAACACTATTTTTACACATTTTGTACAGATTTTTTGAGTAACTTTTACGTTAATGCGAAAATAATTTTTTTATGTTAAATTAACATTTTTTTATTGGTTTTAAAATTTTGATTACTCGATTTTAAATTCCGAGTGACTCGCGTCTATAAACATCACTCGAGTCTTATCTTCACTCGAGTGGCATTCGAGTGAGATAGTTACGAGAACCGAGTGACTCGAGTGAAAAAAAATCACTCGAGTCCCATCACTAGTCACGAACAAACAACGAACGCGAACGAAGTCGAAGACAAATTAAAATGAATTAAAACGAGACCAGTATTGTCAGCTGATTTCCTCAATTTCCCTTCAAAACTAAAAACAAAATTAACTTTCATGATTAAATTTTCGGGAAATCTAAATCTTAGAATTTGTCTGGCCCAAGACCTCTTGGATTTGTAATTTTTTGTCAATTTCAAATGCCATGGTTCTGCAATCTGCACTTAGAAAATACAGATTCGTCTTCATTACTTCATTTTTTTAACAAGCAATATTTATTTTAGTAAGTAAGTCTAAAAGTTATTGCAAGGGACCCCTTGCAACCCTGTTTGGGAACATAAAGTTTACAATTATTAGATGTTGAGGTTCACAGAAATTGATTAATCTTTTATGAACTCTCATTTGCAAAGATTTGCAAGACTTAGGGAGATTTACCTTATTCTAGCAACATTAGTGCGTCATGATTCACTGTTTCCGTCACCGTTCAAAGAACATGTAAACACCTTTAACTCCCCCTTTCTACAAAGAGTAAAATGTTTTTATAATTTCCTTGCTACATGAAAAAATCTTTGACATTTGTCAGTGTGATTGACGTTTGATTTATTAGGATCGGTGCGTCGCGGAGTGTTTTTATTTTTAATGTACAAAACAGAAACTAATAAATCCTTGTTAGATTCGAAGACCGAGCAGTAAATTATCTATCGATCATGTCTGCTTCTACTGTTTTACGAGTTAAAAGAAGATTAGAGGAAAATCCTCAGGATGCTTTGGTACTTCTATGTAAACGAGTAAAAACCGACAGTGAGGAGATTTCACCCTCGTTATTCGTTTTCAGAGGAACTGTTGATAATCAGGTATGTTGTTTATTTCATTAACTTAGAAAAACACATGAAACCAATAACGATGGTCCCGCATTGACATTGATTCTCGAAACTTTTGATCCTAGTTATTAGTCCTGACCAAAATGTTTGAAATAGTACTTGCTGAAAACTGCAAATTATGAATATATTACCATTTATTTATTATGTACCAATAGAATTAATACTTTTCTTAGGAGCAGATAATTGTAAAAGATTTGGTACCAAAAGAGGACATCAAACAAAAACCTATTTCAAATGTGGCTGACATCATACAAAAGATACGTAAGGAGAGAAAAGATGTGTCAACAGAGAACCGCTATGAAGTAGTGAATTGTCATAGAGGCCTGAAAGAAGATGTGAGCGGTGAAGATCTCTTCCATTTGGTAGATTTAGCCAGAGCTGGTGAAAAAGAGAAAGAAGTTGGTTTCACTTATGATTTATATACTTCAGCAAAGCCTGACTTTGATGTTTCTATGTTGGATAATTTAGTCAGGTAAATTGGCATTTATTTATGTTTTCTGTGCAAGAGTAACCATTTGATTGCCTTTTGATTTGAATGTTTTGTGTTCCTGTAAAATGGTAATAGATGGAGCTAGTAGTGAAGATATATGAATCAATTTACAGTATTTTTATAATGTATGTTTTTAATTTATTAATTAATTAGCTATCGCTCATGACTCAATTTGTGTGGAAATAAAAGAAACATAAATGAGCAGCCTGTGTTCTTCCAGACTACCCTCTACATCTATACCAAATTTCATCGAAATCTGTTTAGCCGTTGAGGCTACAAATTCTAACAAACATCCATCCATCTAAACTTTCACATTTATAATCACTTCATACTAATATTATTAATGCGAAAGTTTGGATGGATGGACGGATGGATGGATAGATGGATGGATGGATTGGAAGGATGGATGTTTTTTAGAGTTTGTAGTCTAAATGACTGAACGGATATCAATGAAATTTGTGTATGGTAATGGTATAGATGTAGAAGATGGTCTGGAAGAACACATAGAGTATTCATTTTTGTCTTTTTTTTTAAATAACACGCGGACGGTGTCGCGAGCGAAAGTTGGTATTAGTATAAATATTTAATAGCTTTTATAGTAATTTTAATGTTATCGTATGTGTGATTATTGTCTTTTTTCAGCATCGAAAATTATGAGACAGATCTAGTTTTTGACTCATACAGAGCAAATGGCGAGGCACCGTCCGATGATGGAGCTGATGATGATGATGACTCCAATGATGAGAATAACTGGAGAAATGAATACCCAGACTCGGAAGCAAGCAGTATCAATGAAGAAGATATGATAAAGGCTATGGAAAATTGTGATTTAGGTACTTATAGAATTTTATTCGATAATTTTAATTACTCTATGAATCTAACTGTCTTCCTAGTCTAGGATACTTCATCATTCTGCCCTTGTTGACTTTAGTGTTTGTTTTAAAGTAATTAACAATAATTGCTCATGTTTCATACGTCAATTAAGAGTAGGCAACACATCTGCAATTGCGTATGTCTATTGGCAGCGGTCGCTTTCTATTTCGGAGGATTCAGGTGGCCACTTGCACATTTGCCACCTTATATTATAAAAAAATGACTTCTTTCTTTTATAAATTCCTTCCAGAAGATGAACTTTCAAGTGATACAGGTGAGGATAAAATCTACGATGATCCGCCAGATCTGTTCAGTGAAGATGTTCAAAGATATGGTGCAGCGTATGCTAAATACAAAGCTCGAGTTATGGGAGAGACTGATCTACCAGATAGTAGAAGTCTAATACATTGTACTAAGGTAAAAGACCTCGATGAAGAGTCAATTGACGGTTATAAAGGAGATAGTGATGATGGTTTCTATTACGGACAAGACCAAGATTCAGAACAGTTCCGAGAGCAGTATGCTGATTCATCGGACGAGTACAGTCCTGATTGAAATTGTGTATTTCACTTTAAATTTTATCAACATTTATATCATAAATTACTCTTTTTATTGTTATAAAGTATACAGAAAGAATTATCCAAAAAATTATTAATATATTTAAGTAAAGAATACTTTTCGTCTTTTAGAACATTTTTCTATAGAAATTTCGCAGTTTAAATGACAAAACTTGTAAATTTCAATAAAACCTTTTAATGCAGTTCAATTTTGTTTTATTTATCTACTAACTTTCGCCCGCGACACGCGTTGTATTAAAAAAAACAAACCAAGTAGCTTATGTATTCTTCCAGACTATCCTCTACATATATGTCAAATTTCATTGAGATACGTTCAGCCGTTTAGGCTACAGGCATAAAGATCCATCCATCCATCTACTACTAATGTTATCCTAAATGCGAAAGTTTAGATGGATGGATGGATATCTGTTAGAGTTTGTAGCCTAAACGGCTGAAAGGATCTCGATGAAATTTGGCATAGAAGTAGAGCATAGTGAGGAAGAACACGCTACTCACTTTTGTTTTTTTATTCCACGGTAGAAAGCTAGTAAAGCTATAAATAGCAACTTTTATTAAAACTTTAATGTTCTGAGATTATAAAGGAGTCGGGACAGTTTTATCATCGACTGTACAGTTACTGTACAGTACAGTTATCATCACAAATATCAAAAAATCAACAAATGAAGATCTAGGCCACGTCTAGGGACTGCATCTATCATTAACATTGTCTTGTTCGAAGTAGTTTTTTATATTTCAATTCTCTAGAGGGGGAGGGGGTAGACACCTAAGTCATCAGCAATTAATACATGTTCTTGTTTCTAGTCTATTTTTTTTTATAATACAAATGTATAAACGAGCAAGCGGCTGCCCGTATTCGCCAAAATAATGAAGCTACCGCTGCTCATAGAGGTCCACTTTTGCAGATGCGTACTAGTAACACTAAGTAACTGTAAAGTTTTTAGGTAATAGGGTAAATAACGACACATATTCAATATGTGATAAATAATTTATTGTCTGGCGTATTTTACAATATCAATGTATGTCTACATCATTTTATATGGATTATCACTCAACATGCTATTAGGTTTTATTGATGTATTTTCATTAAACACAAGAACTTAAGGGTGAATATGGAACAATAACCTAATAGGAGTAGCGGCGTTAACGTAGGGCGAGGTGAGGCGTCCACGCTGGTCGCCTTGACCGCGGGTGACTTTTGGTTTTGTATTGCAGTTGAGAGGAGCGGTAAAAATCTTACGGATTATATATTATAGAAGATTGTCAACTTATACAATTAATATTTTTACGTATTAATTGCCCAATTTTTAGCGTCAATTTTGTTACAATCACCCTTAAAAACTCATGCAGTTTCTACATATTGCCATAATATTCGAGTCTTCACGTTTAAATAAAACTATTTTAAAAACACAGCGATATGGCACGTCACATCAGATGCTATGCTTCGCGCTGAACATTACGATGTGATTCCACTGTCAAATAATATCCAAAACTTTTTTTAGATAATGAAATTAACAGTGAAAGCCCACAGTGATACAATAACATTAATGTCATGATGGTTTACGTCTAGGAAGACATGTACAGTCGCGGAGAAAAGTGTCTTTAACAAATAAAATAAATTAAAACTTTAAATAAAACTTTCATGTTCTGAGATTGCAAAGGAGTTGAAACACTTTTATCGTCGACTGTACAGTTAACGTCACAATTGGAAGATTAACAGATATCTTCAATTTGTACCCTTATTTTGCGATTTGGGAATTCGAGACTTATTCCAAAAAGAACAGACAAAGACAATTGAATACACGTAACATGTATATCTAAGGAATAAGTCTTGTATTTACTTAATTCTATAATTATAATTAATGAGATATCTATAAATGCAAATTACAATTACTCTAGCGATGCTTTGGCATTGACAAAACATGGTATTTTTCATAATCTAGAAACGCGGAGAATAATTATATTTCTATAAAATAAATTCAATTGGTTAATATTATTTAACAATGTGAATTGTTTTCTGAATACATAAGCGATATCAAAGATTATTTTCTAAATGTTTTTCATTACAATATTTTGTTGTAGCAACACCTTATAGATTTATTAGGAGATAATTTAATTCAGTATCAGATAGATAAGTTATGAGAAAACAGCTTTTTACTATTGTTTATTTTTAAATATTTAGTTTGCAGATCCATAAGAAAACTATGTTTTCAATTCAATCGATAGGTATTACAGTGAATTACAGATTATAGTATTTTTAACCATTAGGTAAATGAAATCTGCCACTAGCATTTCTGACGAGTAGATAAAATTCACCCTAACACTAATTTTTAATATTAAACAAAATTAACAACAAAGAGAGAACAATTACTTAGAACAAATGGTAATAAAATTTAATTACGACGCGATAATATCTTTACAAGTATTTACAGTTTGGTATTTAAACGTATACTAAGACAAAGGAAGTTTAGATTTACATAACAAGATTAACAACAAAAATCATGTGGCCTTCTATGTACAGTGACCGAGATTGTTATCGTTCATTCACTCATTCATCAATTTCGCTCAATGTTACATCGATATATCAATCATCAAAACATCAATTTGGCTTTGATATGCAGAAGTTTCTTAATTTAATCATTTTATCAATCAATTTATATTATTGCACATTATTTATGTATTATTTAAAAGAAATGAGAGGATACAACACTTACTGACCTATTATAATGATTATTAAGGAAAATATTTGTCAAGCTTTAGTATTTTCTTTTACCAGCATTATAAAATCGAACAGCTTATCAAAATACGTTAAATCAATAATTTAGAATATTAGAATAAGAATAAAAGATTTTTCTGGACATGTATCTTTGCAACGAAAAAGCTTAAGCCAGCGTATATCAAGCTGGTACTTTTAAAAAACATAACTTGATTTTTATTCTATTATCCTAAACTAGCAACACTGTACGTCTATAGTACGGGTGTGTCAGTGACTCGCGCGGGGGGAGGTGCGGGCACGTTGTTGTTGGCGGGAGAATCTTGTGCGCGCGACTTCGCGGCGGGGCAGTAGAATTGCTTGTGAGCATTAAATGTGTTTACGTACTTAAATGATATATCGCATGATTTGCAGTGGTTGGGAGTTTCTTCTATATCATTTTCGGGTTCTTTTTTAATGTCGAGTGTGGGAAGCGTGGCGGGAAGTGAGGCTGTGTTCTCTTCGGGGTCGGGCTCCTCTGTGGCGTGCACTAGCCGCGCGTGCCGCACCACGTTACCGCGGTACGTGGACGTGTAGGCGCAGCTGCCGCAGCGGTGCACGCGCTCCCCGCTCGCCACGCCGCCCACCGCGCCGCCTGTCGCGCCACCCACCGCGGCTCCACTAGGCGATGTCGTCTCCCGGTTCTCTTCTTCTAGCACGCAAGATATGAAGCTTTCCTCCTGAAAAATAGATAAGAAATCTGTTACACAATGCTGATAGTATTTCAATTACATAAAATGATCAATTTTAAAAAGAAAAATAAATTTAGTAGTAGTAATCATTTGAAGAATACGGCAAAAAGTTGTCGTTTGCAGTATTCTATCTTGGAACGGTATCATTTGAGCAACAACGTGATTTTTAAATTAATAAACTTGCTAAATAACTAACCTGCAGATCAGAGGGCTTCTCACGGAAATGCATTCGTATGTGCGTGCGCATTCCGCGCAGCGTGTTGCCGCGGTACCGGCAAATGGTGCAGCGGAACGCTTTGACTCCTGCGTGCGCCTCCATGTGCCGCTGCGCCGCCACCGCCGTCGGCGACACCACCTCGCAACACGGGCACTTCCATCCGCCTTCGGGACCTGAGCTAGGCCGAGTCACTTCGGGTGCACTTCGAGGCGATCGGGTCTCTCTTTTTGTGCAATAGAAAGACTGATGAGTCGTCAAGTTATCCAAAGAGCTGAAATGTATCCCACAAGCCAGGCAAATCAGTTGACGATACTGCGGAGGCGGGCCAGGCTC